>NC_135773.1:8946920-9252283 GCF_028453695.1 Augochlora pura | reverse complement strand
TCTCTCTCTCTCTCTCTCTCTCTCTCTCTCTCTCTCCCTCGCTCTCTTTCTCGCTCTCGCTTTCTCTTTCTCTTTCAAAAAGCGTACACTATGTAATAATAATCTCGACTGGATTTCCGTTCGCTGGCTCTCGTGTGCCGTTTGGTGATTAACGCAGTTTTTGCGTGGCTCTCTCTGTGCGTTAATACCATTGATGAGAAAAAATTCAGTTACGATAGTCTGAATCCTCCATGTGTACACGGTAGCTATCGGAGATAACAGAAATGTGAGAATATTCTAGAAAATCATTGAATACCAGGGCAAGTGTTTTATCTTTATTGGAGTTAGAAATACTTGGGTGTTGACATCAGGTCGAGTTTCTTTCATCTGTTATCGGTGTAAAAATAACAATTTATTGACGGATTATGATCGTGCAGTGATAACAACGACTCGACATGGTTTTAAAGAATTGGAGACAGGTTACATTGATTTGTGAGACTCGAGACAATTTATCCGGGAATTTAGAATCTTAATCTCTCTCGCGAACTGTTTACAGATCTAATCGAATTTTTAATTACATTTATCCTTTTACTCCGAATTGTTTTTCTGTTGTAGAGTTTAACGAATCGTGTCTTGAAATAATCCAACGTATTATCGATTGTTTCGAATGTTCATACTGTAGATAACTGTATCGTTTCCCTGAATTTATTTTCATATAATCATCGATAACGATCGTTTAGGCGAACGAGAAGATAATTAGGACCTAAATAAAAAATATTCAGAACTGATGTAACAAAAAGCTGATAGTCTAATGTTCGATGCAAAAATACGATATTCAAATTCGGGATTGACAATTTATTCCTACATAGGTCAGTATTGAAACTACCATACAAAAAGTTGCCAGTAACAGTAAAGAACATGTGAATGGAGATCAGTTTAGGAATTCATATGTGAGAGGTTAATAAATATTTCTTCGCGCGAGAAAAAGATGCAAGGATTAATCTAGATCAAAGAGATGCGCGATAGTAGTCGATGGACCGATTTTGAGCCGTAGGTATTCGAATCCCAGAGATCTTGCGACAACCTTTTGAAGACTCGAGGGACCATGGAGGTTCCAATCGTCTATAGAGGCTATAGAATCTGTTCTCCATTCGGTGGACTCTATAGAAACCACTCGAAATTAAAGAAATTTAATAGAAGCACAGCGGACATTCGGATCTCGTACTATTCCAAAGCGCTAGAGCTTATGGCTCTTAGTAAATCGGTGCCGTAGTTAGGCTCGTTCCTACGGAATTTCCTCGATCTGAAACGATCTCAGATCTTCCGGAGAATCCAACAGCAAATTAGGATAAAAAAACATTTCGAACGTGGTAGAATTCTATAGAGTTTTATAGTGTAATTTATTTCTATTAAAAATTATTTTGATTGAAGAAGGGATAAATTTATTAAGTAAATTCTCCATAGACGTATGTTTACAATCTCGATAATTTTATATTAAAAATGTTGATTACTCCCGCGAACCTAGTGTTAACACTGAATTTAAAAAGCACAGCTGTTTTCTACAATTAATATTTGCTGCAAGTAACACACGTATTGAACAAACAATATTATAGCCATAAACCAAATATTAAAAATAATGAAGCAGCCAAGCGGTCGTTCCAGAAACTTCAATGAAATGGTAAAAGGCCCAGAGAGACGAGAAAGTTCTGTCACTCCCACAACAACAAAAAATGCCCAGTTAGTCCCGTCTGAATCCGTATCGTAGAGTGATTCACGGAGCTAACTGCATCTGCGGCACCTAACGCCGCGATAAATAATGTCAGGTGTTTCCAGCCTTGAATAACTAATAGGGATTGGAAGTTTACAGTCCCGCGTCGGCTATCGCGCGCTCCTAAGCCGCGGTATTAAATATTCCCGTAGTTAGGGCCGCGAGGATGGCCTCGGCTGCCTGCCAGCCAGATGAGACCATGAATTTCGACGTTCCAATCGAAACGCGGATGAAAGAAATCTCGTTAGGGGGAACTCCTTGTTTTCCAGCGAGCAAACGGAAAGCTGATCCCAAGCCCGTTTACCTGTAAATTGTCTCCACGCGCGGAACGGTTCGCATCGGAGTTGGATATATCGACTCGCGGCCGGCGAGCGCGCGAACAAACCACTTCGCAGCTGCACCATTCCGCGGCATACGGACGATGCACAAAGCCCGTAATGTCTTTCCTTATTACGCCGTCCCATTGAAATATTGCCCGGCGGTTTTTGTCGCCGGTACTTATCGCGGCCGACGGTATTTACCGCGTCCACGGTGGGGCCGTCAACGGATAAAAATAAAAAGAAGTCGCTGCCTCGTATCTGTTTGAAACTGTGAGTATGATGTGTTTAACCCCTTCCCGTACTTTAGCGAGTCAGACTCGCGATGAAGATTTTTGTCCAAACATAAATATCGCGAGTCTGAGTCGCGAACACATACTTGGGCCAAACGTAAACATAACAAGCCGAGCTCGCGGACTGATTTTTTTCCCGTTACGCTCGTGACTGAATGTTAGTTCCTCTCAGTACCTCAGAACAGTTAGTCACGATTCTTGTCGTTGCTGTTACGAAGCAGTTCGATTATTAAAATTTAAGAAACCCCTTCAAAATGCAAGGTACAAAAGTGTGTAATGAAGGTCGTGATAACGAATCTTCTGATAGTAACGATTTTATGCCAGTTGCAAAGCGAATAAGGCATATGATTATAGCTGATTGTAGTAAACAGGAAGATACGACAGAACAACCATGGATTTGGCGAAAAGTAGAAAACACACCAATAGTTTGGAAGTATGTATTCTGAACATCACAGGCATTGCGGGCATCTACATTTCGGATCGTATTGCGACTGTTTACAAACATCAGTCTGGTCTGTTTAGTGCGCGTTGATGCGGACCGCTCGGGCCCGAGTTTCATCGAGCTAAATGGCACGGGAAGGGGTTAAATATCGATATAGTCATATTTGGTAACAGAGTATTCAAGAAATCGCGGTAATCGTGATTAATTAATGAAGGCGCTAGCAAAAGCACAGGTCAACTAGACAGACTGAAAAAGTTAGATTATATTACTGATTGCTTCGAGAAAAATTCAGTTCGCGAACTTTTTTACTCTGCTGTGATTAAGAGAAGTTTTGAACACGCGTGGCTCTCAAGAACTCCTAATCGAATGTGAATCATATGATTCTATAATTTACACAGCTACTGAAACATGTAGAATTTCGCTATTTTTGATTGTAATACGTAGAAAATTGTTATCTTCATGAGCTTCAAATCTGAATAATGTCAACCGATTTCAATGGAACTTTTCAAATGAAGATAAATTACGTAGAAAAGCTGAAAAAATATAATTTTTCAATTCTCTTATCATCCCATCAAATAACAATTCTAGAACACAATGTTTTAGTCATCTTTAACATCCTCCAAAAAATTTAAGTCAATTGGCACGATTATAAACGGGATGAACAGTTCTAAGAGCTGTGCAAACACTTTTCACCTTAATTGCATCTAATTATTCTATGTCCGCCAGTAATAATTCGATGTTGCGTCAAACTTTTGTATTTTTCGTGGACTTCGTGGCTCAACAATCACAGTGTTTTTTGGCTCGCGGAAATGATCATTCGCCATCCGGCATTGGCACTAAAAGATCGAAAGGCTTTGTGGACAATCCAATACTTTCCGTGGCAATTGCGCCGGCGTTCAAACACGGCGGGCCCATTTCGCCCTCGAAATCTCTGTTCCACCGTGCTAGTATATCCTTTTGGTACTCCTAGCTCGAGGAGAGTGCAAACAGAAAGTTGATGTGATTATGGAAACAACGATCTAGTTCGTTCGAAACGATTTTAGCGAACTCGCGGGTTGGCGAACGCAAGGGAACGCGACCGTGTGTTGTTGTATATGTGTGAGTTTGTTGCTCATGTGCGTGCGTGGCATATACAGGACAACGTTCAAGGTAATCGTTGGAATCCGATTAGTAAAGATACAAATTGCTGTGCTAGTTGAATCCCTACGGTGTACCGACTGACTTCCGAAGTTCAAGAATTATTCTAGCGTAAGGGATTAATTAATCGCGGAATCGAACTTGAAAGTCACATTGAAAAGGGGGTATTGGTATTATACCGTCGAGGTCTCCCTTGACAATAGTTGTCAATAGTTGCACTAGCTTTTAATTAAGAATCACAATAGCGTGATTTTGTTTTCGATATTTTCACACGTTTTTCGGAGTGTCGCGCACCCCACGCGACCTTTATCTGCGTTTAACTGACGTGACCGAATCTCGGTTAATTGAAGTTCGATTGCTAAAAATTTCAGTCTCATGGCGTTTCAATATCCCAAAAATTAGGATTGCAATATTTTTCAGCGAGCAGCCTGCTCTTCGAATCGTGTTTTCATTTCTGCAACGTTTTCTGCAACGTTTGCAGAAATGAAAACACGATTGCCGCTTGATCAATAGGCACTCGTGAACCGTATAACGTGATTCGAGTACTCGTAAATGATTACCCTCGTTGTAATTCCAGTGTTGGATATTTCCAATGATCGCTTTATGATCGAAACGACAACGATCTTTGGCAAAGCGAATACCGATAGTTATCATACAGTGTATAGTAAGTCGGAACTGCAATGGCTCGGTTGCAGAGGCGCGTGTTTCGTAAGCCGACGGGTTCAAGATCGAATCTCAGGAAGGTTTGTGCAAGTTTTGTACTTGCTTCGCCGGGGTTTTTCCAAGTCCACTGTAGCGTCATTCCTGTTGATTTCCCATGCAAGTTTCAATCTTGTCGCATTGCATTCATTATGTGCGACATTGAACCAACTTGCTAGAATAAACACTTCGACGGGGTCATTGAGCCGGTCTTTAAGATCAATTTCTGATTGGTCAAGCAGGCCCCGAACAACCAAATCTTTTTTTCAAACCTTATTAAGAATTATCGTTATTAACCCAATAAGTAATAAATAATTAACCCAATTAAGAATTATCGTTACCTTGCGGTCCGAATTTTACAGCTGAAATCTTTATTTTAGATTTGAATCGTTTCTTTGGAATCTCCAAGCTTTTTAGTAATTTCAACGAGTAGCAGGCTCTCGCTTAATTAGATTGCAATTCTTTTTATGCAAATTCTCATTTCTGCACTAGATTTCATAAAAATTGGGGAGAAATGTCAAGTATAGTCATGAATTCGTTCCGATTTTAGAATGAGGTGTATAATAGTTGATGAAAATTTCATTAATTATTACTATCAGCATTTCTCAGATCACCTACGAAAACACAATCGTGTTTCTTTGCAAAAAATTAAGTAGCACTTTAAAGTAAATATAAAATACGTGGGAAATAATTAGTTTTAATAAATGTAGATCGTATTGAAACAGTTTTTATTGTCAAAAATTGTTGATTTTAAAAGTACAATAACTATCAGCAGCTTTGTGCTATCCCTTAAGCGGTATCATTTGAGTACAAAGGTACAATAGATTCAAAATAATATACGGATATTTTATAATTCTTTCGATCGTACTAGTATTTTAAATTGCATTTACAAAATTTTGCTATAGGTACGTAAAGTCTGTAGTCCAGATATCGGTAAATATACGCAAAAGTTGTCTCGAAATGTAATAGCTCAAAGATGTCACTTTTCCCACGATACACGAGTTTCCAGCTCATTGTGCTTAATATGCGACCCCAACAATTTGATCGGTTGCAATAATCAAATGTCTGGTTTCCCGCGAAACGGCGGATATACATAGATCAATCACCAAATCAAGGTTCGGACTATAAACAAATATTCGGTTTCCTAGAAACCCAATTCCCTGATTGTGTCGTGCGCAGCGGACGGTATGAACGTCGACCAGCCGTCGGCGATGCGGTGCATGCATAAGTAAAACGGCATGTACGATACCACGGGTAAATGGTAAATGGTATTATAGGCACGCGACTTCACGGTGATTCGCGAATCGGCAGCTTTATTGCGGACGCCGGAAAAGTCTGTCGAATCGCACTCGTCGCGTCTGTCCGTGACACATTTGCGAGCGAGAGACTTGGCTCTCTCTCTCTCTCTCTTCCTCCCTCTTTCTCTCTGCCTCCCTCCCTCCCTCTTTCTCTTTCTACTTCTCGTCCCTACATTTGCACCAGTTTTCCAAATGCGCTTTCTGGAGCGTGGACGCCGCTTAATCATTTTTCTATACCCATTACCGCGAGGCGACATAGCTGCAGAAAGTAGAAGCCAATCGATATCCCCTTGTACGTACAACGGACGCGTCAGCTGCAATCGCCGCGTCGCGCAATTGCGAGGATCGATTTTGTCAAAAAGTCAACTTTTCTGTCGGTAATAGCTCTGGTCGATCGCCGTCCATTATTTATTCGTGGAAATAGTTCGGTCGTTACGAACGTTTAATATTGGACGTTTTCCGGGTGACACATTTAGCTTGAGAATAATGTCGGTCTTGCTCAAGGTGTCCTGATTGTTCCGATCCGTATGTTCTTTCGTCTCTTCTCCCGATTAGAAATCAGACCTACGGTTTAGTAACTACTGGACTGCAGATTTTTATGTGCAATAAAAATTCTGCACGTTATGCGCAAGATCCAAGTGCCACGTGGACATTTATTTCTCTCTCGAATCATTTTAACAAATTCACAGTGATAATATTTTTTAATTGTTTTCACGTTCTCACTGTTTTACATTGGACCTATTCGTTTTTGTAACGAATGCGTGAAATTCACAGTCTAGTAATTAGGGCTCGGTAGGTTTAGTATTAATTACAAAATAGATAGGTGCGATATAAAAGCGTCTGCTCTTCTCATTAACTTAGCTGTTTTGTTTTAAATGGCAGCTATCTAATTCTGCTAGGAATACGTAGAATTATCAGTCAACAATATATTAAAACTCGATTATTTTCTGTAGCCGTAATCTTACAAGATTACGTCCGTATATCGCAAAAAGCTATGACTGATTCTGCAAGAAATATAGAACAATAGTATCCGCAGATTACGAAGTAATCATATTACAGTAATTCCATTAAACTGCATGAAGAGGTGAAGGAGATGATTAGGAGGCTTGTTTTAGGTACCACACCCCGTACAGTCAGGAAGTGATTATATTTAGATATCGCTCAATGAAAACATCATTTTAATAATACTCTGACGAATTTCATTTACTTTACGCGTCGCGGTATTTTATTTATAATCTTACAACCTGGTTTTGACCTTAGCTGCTATGATATAATGATAGAAATTAAAATTTTAAATCCCATTTAAAAAAATATCGATAATCCTGAAATCTCGAGAAATACGATCTTTAAGAAAAAATACCAATTTCCACCGCAATATATGTCTTTTCAAACCATACAATCTATACCTCTAGCACTTTTGAGTATCGTTCATGCTAACGTAGATATTGCTCTGCAACAGCTTCAGTGAATCACTAGACCCAACTTGTCCAATTTCTACCTTCTGTGAATTCCTTGCGGGATGTCCAACAGAGAACAATTTTAGATTACAGCGACTTCATATGGGCAGGTCAAACAGCAGTATATTATTCCATCTCGAACGCAGCGCGCTGTTCAATACGTAAACCGTCGATTGTTTACGTTTCTGGACGAATCCATTTGTTTCCTGACACTTAGCTTCCTCCCATCACGATCTTAAATCTTCTCCTAGACTTCTCGACGCCCTTTACGGAATCGCTGAAATTCTGATTCCAAGTCCTCTTATGGACGGTACTACGTCGAAACGAAATTTGAGAGAAACCGTGTTCCGGACCGTTGCACTTCGTTTGTAATCTCCGCTCTACATCAAATCTCTATTCGATGGGGCAGACAGCTTATGCTTCTTCCTGTGGGGAGGAAGATTGAAGCAGCGGGAAGGGAGGTTGCCAGCCACTTTTGAATATCAATCTAGACTTCTGCTAAGATCGAAAGTTCTGTGGGGATTGCATTAGCGTTATGATTACGAGTTCGACTGGCTTCTGCAACTTAGTGGAGGTGGCGAAAGTGTATTTACAGTAATTTCTCTTGCATTGTCTCTCAGTTTGGGTATGCAAGTGGCAAACTTGGAATGGCGAGATACGATTATTCGAGTCTCGTGGCTCGTTTTTAGAATTGCCGATTAGTAACAATTACGGAGTGAAATGAGAAGTTCCTGAGGTGATTTGGGGTAACTTTTTCCTTAGTGACAATGTAATCCGCAAATTTGTTTACGAATTATTAACAAAACACAGTGATCAATGAGAGGCGAACCAGTGAGTGAAGTTGAGCTTCAACCTCTCGTTGTGTTGGATCTTTCGATGTTTTTCGTCAGTAACTCGTAAAGAAAGCTGCAGATTGCATTTGTGCTAAGGAAAAAGTTACTTCAAATGACCTAAGGAACCTCTCGTTTCTCGATTTTGAGTAACTTTTGAGATACCCTGTATAAAACTACGTCGCAAAGCACAATCTTCCCAAGTTGTCCATTTTCGTTCCCAAGCTGAGCGACAATGTGAGAGATATTAATATATTCGGATTGCTGGGGCTCTTTCTCTTTCTTCTGCATTTCGTCATTATGATAAGAAAAAGACAGCGGAAGAATACCAGAGACCGGTTAGAACAGCTATAAATCGCTAGAAAAGCAGGTCGTTTTGCTATATCTATCAGCAATCGAAGATGAGAAACTGTGTGAATGCATACATGATCCAAACCTACGCGAAAAATGTGCTGACTTCACCTTTTTATTTCTGTCTAATGAACTTCCGACGTAGGAGTGTTACTTCATTCCTTCGAATCTAAAAAATTGACACGCCGAAATAAAAAGAAGAATGACGGTGGCGAAAGAAGATAATTTTCGCAAAAAATGTTTCTTGTTATATTATAGCTAAACGAGATTATTAAAGAGTATTTTGGAACACTTAGTTTACGCGACCCGTGAAAATGGCGATTAATCTATTAGAATTATTAGAGAAAGAAAAAATATTCTATTCATCGCCTACTTCATGGAATTGCTGCAGACAAATTTTTGGTTTGCATAAAAATTTGTAGTCTATTTATGAGTTATTTATATGATACATGTGTTGTTACTTGTAGCAATTATTACAATAACACTCTTTCAAAATTAGAGTAAAACAGACTTACTGTTACTTTTATAAACTAAACAGCTGCTTTTAGTATATCATGAATCCTTTGTTAAATATAAGAAATATATATATCAAAATCTACAAAGTCCAACAAAATACATTAGAATATACTATAACAACTACTGGCGGAAAATACTAGATCAATATCGTAAATATGAGTATCGAATAAATTATTTGTACGTGTATTAAAGATTAATCCTGATATTCTATATTAAGCAAGCATGGTTGACGATATCTCAGAATAATATTAACTTGGAACTATCATTCCATTAGACAAAATGATGCTCATTTTTTACTTTGTCAAATACATCTCAGCGTCTATCGACTGGTACAAAAATTGAACGTGGGAGGACAGAAAATAATGAAAAACCTTTGATTATCCTACTATTTTATCAGGGTAGGCACAACATCGTGACCATTCTAGGGTTTCCACATTCGAATCGCGTCTTTCGAGGTCAGATGATGCATTGTTGCATCAGACGAGAAACGCGAAGTGAATCACGATCTAGGTAAATCCCGAAACACCGACGGTTCATCCAACGGAAACGTTAATAATCCCGCACAGAGAGAGAGAGAGACCCGGAGAAAAAAAAAGAAAAGTAGTTATTACCCGGGTCACGCAAGAAGCGCGTTTGTAGCACCGAACGGCGTGTCCTCGACGAATCGTTAACGCGTTGACCGCGAAGACGCCATAACGCTGACACGATTGCCCGGTTGCATGACGGTCGAAGGTGAAGGACTGCGACGAGGCGGACAGAGTCTCGGCGACGTGCACGGCTACGAAATCGGACGCCGAAGATAGCCGGAAGGGATCGACGGCCACCGGGTACAACGACGAGGAAGGCTGCGGCACGCGGAAGAAGAAGAAGAAGCGCCGGAAAACACGGAACAAGCAGCAGCTGCAGCTGCACCATCTGCCGCTGGACCCGTCGGCCGACAACCAGCACACGGTTGTGAACCTGGCCTCGTCCTCGGACGAAGTCGAGGCCGTTGGCGAGTGCTCGAAACGGGACTCGTCCAGCAGTCTTGGCGGCGCCAGCAGACACAACACCTTTCGGGAATCGTTGCTCACGGTGCTCGGCAAGCTGGTAATCTGGAAGGGCACCAGGTACCGATCGGCCACAGCCGCGTCCACTTCGTCTTCGGCGCCACCGAATTCACCGCCGCCGACCGAGTGCATCGGCCGCAGCACTTCCTTCTTTTCCAGCGGTGAGTCTCGTCGGGTTAGCCTCTCCCTCATCCTAGTAGAACGACGTTCACCTCCCTCCACCCTGGACCCTGTCTTCTTGTACAGCGGTGACCTGCTCCTCACTCTGTAGAATAACTCTGCCCATGTTCTACCTTTGACTTTATCGTTAGCAGAGCTCCTCTTTCATCTTTGATTTATCCATCTGCTTCCACTGTTCCCACTCCCTAGGATCATGACATTTGAAATGACATTCGAAATACCATTTCAAATGACATGTGATTTCATTTTGTAGTTCTTTCTGGGCTTGCGATCTCTTCTGAAATAGTATTATTTGAAGTGTTATTTCAACTAACATGTCATTTTATTTGAAATAATACATCATTTTATTTTATAACTATCTGAAATAACATGGTTATACTGTTTTATAATTATTTCAAGTAATAAAGTTAAATTCAATGCTTGGGGTTGTTTTGCATCGTTTTACTTCGTGCAAATTATTATGAAGATTTTGTAAGAGGAAATCTTTCCGTAGATTACTACTTTGCGGATTATGTTAGCATTGCTTTAAACAAGCTGTTGTGAAGATTTCATAAAATAAATTTGATCTTCTTGGCCCGCTAGGAGTTGCGTTAGTCTGTTCTTCACTCTGTAGAACATCGTTGACCCAGTTGCACCTTGGGTTTTATCATTAGCAGATCTCCTCTTTGATCTTCGATTCGCCCATCCGCCTCCACCCCTCCGACCCTAGATTTTAGCCTTCTTCTGTCTCAGTAGTGAATTTAACAGTGTTAGTTTCCCCTTTATCCTATAAAGACATGGTCGACCTTGCCCCACCTTGAATTTCAGACCTCCAATCTTTGATTGGTCCCCACCTGCATCTGTGTCACTTGCTCCGAGTTCGTAGACGTGATGTAGTTTGGCTGACCGAGAACCAGTTGGGGTCAGGATGAACGTAGAAGCCCTAGAACCGTAGACCAGTAAGGTCTGTAGCAGCAGTGAGAAGTTCAGTTTAATTGCGATATAGTAGGAGAATGGCAGTCTAAATCTAATGTGGACGTTCGAAGGAATTGAGATCAACACTGGTTTTGGAGTTAGGGATTGTAGTGGTAGTGCGAAGTTGTAGATCCGTGGCGTCCTCTGGGGGCTAGTTTAATTAGGAGACCAATGCAATTCTGAAATTAATGCGAGCAGCAAGTAGCGGTTGCGTGGAATCGATAGTACCGTGAGACATCGAGGGTAGTAGAAGTGTAAAGCCGGAATGAATGTAGGAGCACTAGAATTGTAGAATCGTGTAGCGTCTATAGGAGTAAAAAAAGGGTAGCTCGGTCTAGGATCAATGAATGTCGCGTATTGGTGCCAAGCTGAAATGTTAGCTGTCTAAAACAGATGCGAAATTAGGGGTAGGAAGAAGTTAAGAATAATAGTTAGACTGCGGATTTTTATACAAAATAAAAATTGCCTGCGTCAATTGTAAGACTTAATTAATATAACAATTATTTTTAGGTTCTTTTATTTTTTTCACTATACATTTTTCTTTACCTGCTTTATATAATACTTTTCGTCTATACATTTTTCCCATAAATGCATAAAATCCGCACTCTAATAATCTAGCTCGGTGAGACAGGGAAAATGAAAGGAAAAGACTGCACAATGGCACCGGCCATAGGCCCGGTGAGGAGCGAAGATCAGTTTAATTCCGGGACAAATTGGTAGCCAGCTGGGACAGTAGCAATTTGAATCCAATAGGAAGTTAAGGGCTGTAACAGATTTAGGTCAGCAGTGGTTTCAAGTTAGGACGACTATAGGTGCACTGAAACAGTAGAATCGTCGCGTCTATAGAATTGAAGGTGGTCAGTTTAATTCGGACATCGATAGAATTGTCAAATTGATAGCATACTTGTTCAACAGCAGTCTGCAATCGAAGGAGGGCGAGATATAAATGACTATCAATTGCCACGGCTAGTGGTATAACATCAAAATCATGCGACCTTCGGTATTTATTATGGGTTTTCTAACTGGTCTGGCCAAACTATACTTACGTCTTATAGAATTCGATTTCGAAGATACTTGGTGGCACGCTGGTCTCGTTAATTCTCAAAGACCCTGCAAGTTTAGAGACATAACCACACCATGCTCGACAACTCGCCATATGCAGTAAATTCACTAAAATTGTCCCTCAGCTTGTAAACAAATTACTGCAAGGGTAGTCGAGGTAATTACTTTTGGGTAGGCAATTACTGTGCCTATATAAATTAAGTCTTCTCACTTTTACGAAACAATGCAAATCAGTTACTATTGCTGCTTGGTAGTTTTAACTTTATATCTATCGTACAAGACATTCAATTTACTTTATTTAACTTCTTTTTATTTGTGTAGAACGAATATGCTATTTAGTTTTATATATCTTTTAATCGGTGCAGACAATTTCTATTTTGCTCAAAAATATGCTGTTTAGTTATCTAAACAGCGAATGTGCTGTTTATTAGCGAAAATATCTAAAGTCCATCAACAGGGCACTGTAATTGACTCCTCTACGCTAGTTTTAGACTGTTCTGATCGATACGACTCGGCAACCACCGAGCAATCGTTCGACGTTAGCTTCCTACAGTAGATTCTTAATTCTTAAATTCGCCATAAAGTCTGACGCACTTGACCCGATTCCCTTAATGCCCGGACTCTATGAAAGGGTACTTGTACGTGCAAAAGGAACAGTCGATTGCGTCGGAAGTACTTCGTCCGTGTTGTAATCAGATAGCGGCGGCCGGCGCGGCGCGGTGTTGTAACATTTGCAAATTTCAGCCTCCATTTAGATGAAGCGGTTACGATAATGCGCTCTCGCACCCGGGAAGAACTGGCGGCGCGTTAGTCAACCCGGTTGTCCCCACCTAATCCTGTAATCCGTTTTATTTGTAAAATCCAGCCGCCACCCTCGACGTGTCTCGTTGCGCAACGGCCCGCCAACCGTTCACCACATTCGCGCAAACGAGCTCGCATCGGCCGCCACCGACTTAGCGCATTTGTTTACATGATTTTAATTGCAGCTTCGCACGCGATTCTAGGGCTATCTCGTTTTGCAATTACCTTAAATTATTAGCCTGAATCACCGTTTACGCGGGGTGCTCTCTCTTGCCGGCTGGCAAGTTTCACGGCGGTTTGTGACTTTCGTAAGCCTCGAGATTTATCATTATGATTTAGGACACCGTTTGCTGAAACAATTTCTGGGACAGGCCGAGAGCCTCGAATTTTTTGAATGCATGACTTTGAATGTCTTCTGAGTCATTTATTTTTTAATCTTGTTTGAACTTGACGCGCAAATGTTGAATACGGTGGAAAATTTGTTTCGCTGGTTTAGTGTACATTTTTTTATTAATTTGGTTCTGTAACATTAATAATATCGCTCATTGTCTTGTTCTTTTTTTTTTTGTAAAAGGAAAGAGCCCTTTTTTATACGATCAAGTGTCAGAAGCACGCTAAAATACATGACGTTTATAACAGTTTTTTCAGTTGTATAAGCATTAAATTTGAATTTTAAGCAATTTTCGAAAGTTTGCAATAATAGAGATCACTTAAATCGAAAAATTACTTGAAAAAAAAGATGTGGAGTTTGAGGAAATGACCGACATGGTAGGTTTCATGTTAAGATCGCACGTGTATTAGCGTTACGGATATCGATCTCAAGGAGAAAGACAAAGCGCGATTTTGAAAAACCCTCCCACGCACGTATAAATAGAATAGACTGCTGTACTTTGATTTCTCGTATAACAATAGCGTCGAAACATTGCGCGAGCGTTACTATCGAAATCCGAGAAATAAAAGGCTCGAATTGTTGCCAGTTCGTCGATTGTTATATCGTGTCGCAACAGTGGGCACGCGCTGTTATTTAGTTTCGTCGTTATTTAATTCGCGGCGACGGCGTTCAGCTGTTTCATTCATACGTAACACTTAATTGTTACTTTCACTGGTTTTTGCTATTCCACGTCCTGCTCGGCCGCTAATAACGAGCCGCGAGATAGAACCAGCGCATTACGTTCTAGCTTCGAATGAAATGTTTAAGGGAACGCGATCTGTAGAGCTAGAAACAACATCGCGCAAAAATGAGAATCATCGATCGTGTTTTTTGACAACATGGTGTATACGACCGTATTCACGAGTCACAAGATAATCATGGTTTCTCTTCTTTGTTTTTCAGAAACGGAGAGGAGAATTCGCGCCAATAATCGCGAGTTCAACTCACAGTTTAATTATGCGGTAAGATGATGCTCCGTAGTGTCTGTTCGCCGGCGTCGATTAAACCGGACGACGGCGAGCACTTTAAGAACGACGTCCGAACTTTCCTCTTATTGCATTTCTTTTTTAGAACAACTACATCAAGACGTCCAAGTATTCGGTTTTGTCGTTCCTACCATTAAATTTATTCGAGCAATTTCAACGGCTCGCCAACTTTTACTTCCTATGCCTGCTGGTGCTTCAGGTGATCCCCGCTATCTCCTCTTTGACCCCCATCACTACAGCCATACCCCTTATAGGGGTGCTCATGCTCACTGCCATCAAAGATGCTTACGACGATTTTGTGAGTATAAAAGACATTTGACTACACGCTTTTCTCGTACACGGGGTGATCTCTTAATGATGTTTTCTGGCGAGAGTATATTTGGCAAAACTGTTCTGTCCCGAAAAATCAGTCAAGTGATCAGAAAAATATTTTTTTTATTTAAAATGGTCTATTTTAAAGAGTATTTCATAATGTTCTTGGTTTTAAAGTAATGGCTAATATTCTGGACATTATCAGAAAACGTAATTTATGGTGATTTAAATTGAAGTGTCGATATTTGTGGAACGTGCTATATTTTTGTTCATTCATTCATGCCCACCGCCGAACGTTAGACTACTTATTTAATAGAGATGACTCACAACGTGCTATTTTTAAATGCACGTGCGAATGATACATATCCTTAAAGCAGAGATCTTCTTCGATCAGATACTTCTGATTCGATTATAGTACGGTAATTAAGAATTAATTCTCCGAGGAGACCAGTCATCTTGATCGTAACACGATCTTGTCTCCAGTCCGAGCCACAGTCACGATGCATTATTTATTTCTGACCTTGAACTGAACTTCAAAATCCTCGATCTTTATGAATCTTGATTTATTTATCTTGACTGCGAAATTACACACTTCAATAAAAAATTGAACCAAAGGCAATCTTCACAAATGCTTTTATGCAATATCTCAAGAACTTGTATAAATGGATTTTATTGTGTCGCGTCATAAAGAAATTGTAGATTAAGTTAACAATTGTACAAGAATCATTAAGTCGAGACTGCTTGGATAAGGATAAATTGATTAGGCAAGAAATCACCCCTTCTTGTAATTGAATCGTATCGTGGAATACTTTACGTATCAAGAATGTTTTTAATAATCCTTATTGATATATAAAATGTATTTTAGCAACGGCATAGCAGCGACTCGCAAGTGAACAATCGAAAATCCCAAACTCTCCGAGGTACTAGTCTCCGAGAAGAAAAGTGGTCGCAAGTCCAAGTAGGCGATGTAATCAGAATGGAGAACGATCAGTTCGTTGCTGCCGACGTCCTTCTTTTATCTACTAGTGAGCCGAACGGTCTTTGTTACATTGAAACTGCGGAATTAGATGGGTTTGTATTAACATTGATGATCCTCTGAATCTTCATAAACAGAAATAGACCAATCAATAATAATAACCAGAGTAATACTAACATTACCATTTCAGGGAGACGAATTTGAAGTGTCGGCAGTGCTTACCCGAAACTGCCGAAATGATGGATAACCATGAAATGATTGGTCAATTCGATGGAGAGATTGTTTGTGAAACACCTAACAACTTGCTAAATAAATTTGATGGTACTCTCACGTGGAGAGGACGAAAGTGAGTAATCTCTTTAATCGTAAGATCTATAGAAAGTTGCCAATTACTTCACAGTACTCTCTGTAGTCAACAAACTGAGAAAACATAAATACTAATAGTTTAAATGAACAAGCTCAGGATGTTATATATATACATCTCTGTAATTATAAATAAATTTATAATTGTCAACGTAATCTCGGTATAAGATTCTACCGTTTCGTCTAGCAACTGTCCTGTGTTTGTTACAGATACGCACTGGACAACGATAAAATAATATTACGTGGTTGCGTGCTCAGGAACACGCAATGGTGCTATGGGGTGGTCATCTTTGCAGGCAAGGATACCAAATTGATGCAAAACTCAGGGAAGACCAAATTTAAGAGGACCTCTATAGATAGGCTGCTGAATCTTCTGATCATCGGGATAGTGTTCTTTTTACTTTCGATGTGTTTGTTCTGTATGATTGGCTGTGGTATTTGGGAGAGCCTCGTGGGCCGTTATTTCCAAGTGTATCTGCCATGGGACTCGCTGGTGCCTACCGAGCCCATGGGTGGTGCCACAGTGATCGCTCTGCTTGTGTTCTTTTCTTACGCTATTGTATTGAACACGGTAGTGCCAATCAGTTTGTACGTGAGTGTCGAAGTTATCCGATTCGTTCAGTCGTTTTTGATTAACTGGGACGAAGAGATGTACTACGCGCCCACGAATACACACGCTAAGGCAAGGACTACCACGTTAAACGAGGAGTTGGGACAAATAGAATATATATTTTCCGATAAGACCGGAACACTCACACAGAATATTATGACTTTTAACAAGTGTTCCGTGGCGGGGAAATGTTACGGGGACGTTATTGACGAAGTTACCGGCGAAGTCGTCGATCTGAGCGAGGTGAGTCTTTGTCCCTCCATATGTAACCAGACTCGATGCTGATCATGGGGTATGTTGCTATTATACCGTTCAATAGAGGCGAATAGTCTGTTTTTTTTTTGGTATTTGAATGTATTCAGTAAGAGTACCAATTTAATGTCTAAGTGGAATATATTCGTTTGTTATTGCAACAGAATTTATTGTTACTCGCAATGTTCACTGCATCAATGATATTTGGAAGTTTTCCTTGTCCTGTAGACGCTTTGCATCAGAAAATATAATTTTATGGTTTCACTACAGAAAATGAAACAAATTTATTCGTGAAAATACATTCACTTTTCATGTATGAAATGTCTCACATGATATTGCAGTTGCAACGTTATAAATTAATATCCGGCGAAACACCTTGTATACACGCTTCTATAGAATACAATTAAGTCACAAAAAGCATCGGTGTCCTCGACAAATTTCATTATCTTTATACTTGTTATCAAGAATGCATTTTTTTCACTATTAAAATATTTTTAGAGAAATGGTTCCTATTGTTTCCTATATCTACTTGTTCATTGTTTGTTACGTTTCTATTTCTTGATGACAAACTCGACACAATCCATTCATTTCATAGTTTGGCCATATTTTGCATAAGTTTTCATGTACGTCACTTAGCATGTGTGTGCTGCATGTAGACGGACAAAGCTGCCCAAACGCCAACGATGAGGTGGAAAAACGGCCAAGAATTTGTTCAAGTTTATACATCTATAACTGGTCCAAACGTACGTCTGTTGGAACACGTGGACAGGATATCCAATATGTTACCAGAACGAGGCATCTATGGCAGTTCGATGATTCCACATAAATTCTCAGTACGCATGTTATAATTAATGCACACCTTCCGCGAAGCGAAGAGGGTTTCGTTCAATATATCCCTGTTCTTATCCATGGCTATGTCTCTGTATTATCTAATGCTAGTAATTATCACATGGCACCAGTATTATTATTCGCACTGAACGCAATGCTTATATGGTCACTGAAAATGCTTGCTTCATTAGCATCTGGGATGGGATTAAGTTCTACCCGAACGTTTCCAAAACAATCTATTAAAATCTACTCAAATTCGTAACCTCTAGTACTTAATTCCGTCTTTAATTAGCATACTAATTTGCATGCACAAAATACGATCACCGTCCGCTTAGATATACAAATTGTTCACGATGCTTTAAAGAATTATAAAATTCTAACATCTTATCTGCCCGCTGACTTACACCAAATCTATTTATCTGGAGGCAAGGTATTTAACTTCGAGTACTAGTACTTTCATTTCCACATACGATCTTTTCTGTGCCGCAATTAACATTATACCGACGCAATAATAATGATTAAGTAGAACACCATAGTAACGTACGACTGTACTTTTACAGACGTTACCACCGTTAGATTTCTCGTTCAACAAAGACTACGAGCCGGAGTTCAAGTTCTACGACACGGCGCTGCTGGAGGCTGTGAGGAGGAACAACGAGGATGTTCATAGCTTCTTTCGGCTGCTGGCGCTCTGTCATACTGTCATGCCCGAGGAGAAGAGTGGCAAGCTAGAATATCAAGCGCAATCGCCAGACGAGGCTGCCCTTGTGTCCGCCGCCAGGAATTTCGGTTTCGTGTTCAAAGAAAGATCTCCAAACAGCATCACTATCGAGGTGATGGGCAACAGGGAAGTCTACGAGCTGCTCTGCATCCTCGACTTCAATAATGTTAGGAAAAGAATGTCCGTGATCTTGAGGAGGGACGGCCATCTTAGATTGTACTGCAAAGGAGCGGACAATGTTATCTACGAACGCTTGAAAAACGGCAGTGAGGACATCATGGCGAAAACGTTAGATCATCTTAATAAATTCGCCGGCGAGGGCTTGAGAACATTGTGCCTTTCGGTCCGAGATCTGGACGAACAGTTCTTCAATGATTGGAAACAACGTCATCAAGAAGCGGCGATGAGCCATGAAAACAAAGATGACAAATTGGATGCGATCTATGAGGAGATTGAGAAAGACATGACGTTGTTGGGCGCGACTGCCATTGAAGATAAGTTACAGGACGGTGTACCTCAAACTATTGCTAATTTAGGTCTTGCTGGTATCAAGATCTGGGTATTAACTGGAGACAAGCAAGGTAAAACTATAGATATAAATTAACGTAAGTTGCGTCTTGCGTATGTATGTTATTAAACAGTTTGCCTCACCTAAAATTGAACAACATTATATTACTTAAATGTTTTCATAGTGTCTATTCTGTTAGTAGTAAATGAAATATAGTATACAGATCATTGGCAAAATGATTCAACAAAGTGGGGCACTGTATAAATATATAAATATGTCTGTAGCAGCTACTTAATTGTAGAACAATATTTATATGAATTTATCTGTACACAGAAACCGCTATCAATATTGGCTATTCCTGCCAGTTGTTGACAGACGACCTTACAGATGTCTTTATAGTGGATGCTACTACTTACGACGGTGTTGAAAATCAATTGTCACGATACTTGGAAACAATCAAAACAACCTCCAGTCATCAAAATCGGCCGACACTCTCCGTTGTCACATTCAGGTGGGACAAGGAAAGGTCAGGCACATGAAAGAGACGGAGTACAACCATTAACCTTCTCCATACCTATTTCTGACTAATTAACGCATTTATTTTTCAAAGTTTCTCTCTCGTATTGAATGTGGCATCATGTTCTGTGTAACGCTTTCTTTGTCTGGTTATGCCTTCGAATCAAATCGTTCAGACTTAGTTTCTTTATTACGTTGATATCATAGAGTACCGAGAAGTCCAAAATTCTAAATACTGAGATGTATGATATGATGAAACTTCTCTAGTTAGTCATGAACATTTCTAATAACGTTTCTACTGTGGAACGTCAAGTGTTCACAATATTATTTGGCATGCGTTTCACAAGACTGTAAGAATATTGATAAATTCTATCAAATCTTGTTTTCATTTAATTTAATTTGCTATGCATACAATGATACCACAGATTTAAAATTCAGTTTTTCTTCGAGTTTTCCAAGTAATAAAAAAGTATATACTTGCATGCAAAATTCAAGATACGTTTATTTATACATATAGAAATATTGAAGTTTCACCAAATATTCTCCATTTTATGATGACCGAAAGCCGTTCGAACCATTTACCACATGCTTGTCAATTATTCTTTTTTATACTGTAGATACTTCAGTATTAGTAGATTAGGTATCTAGACCTTTTTTTCTTAAATACTATAATCTTTCATTTTGTACATTCTCAATACCCCTACGATTTTGTTTTTAACATTTATAGCCCAAACAAATAATGACAATTACCATGTGCTTGATACTCACTCCTTCTCTTTCTGTATGCTTAAAGTTAATCATAGTAATAATGATAATAACACGAAGAGTATGGTGCTTATGTCACATTACTATATATACATACATATATTGTATATTAGTAGTCTATGATACAGTGCACTGTGTGTATTGTTTACGATTAATGCGCATCATTTTTTATATCCAATGAAGCAATTCAAGTTCCCCTTTTTCTTATGCAAGTAAAATTTGAATATTTTACCACATGTATTGTATTTGACAACAATTATTGCATATTCAATTCACTTTGTAAAAAAGAAATCGAGATTAAACTTTATCAGATTGGAATGTTATGGACATAGGACAGTCATCATTTATTTTTTCATGTTTTCGATATATAGCAGCGACACCGAATACAATCCTAGCAGAGACGAACAAGATGAACACGAGATGGAACAGGCCACAGGATTCGCTGTAGTTATTAATGGGCATTCCTTAGTTCATGCATTGCATCCACAACTGGAGCAACTTTTTCTTGATGTATCAAGCCAATGTAAGTGATTAAAACATATTTATACACCGTCGTAGAATATGGACACTTTTTATACCATAAAATTGCAGGTAAAGCTGTGATATGTTGTCGCGTGACACCCTTACAAAAAGCAATGGTCGTCGAGTTAATCAAGAAAAATAAAAATGCAGTAACCTTGGCTATTGGGGACGGTGCTAATGACGTCTCAATGATCAAGACAGCTCATATTGGCGTTGGCATCAGTGGTCAAGAAGGACTGCAAGCTGTGTTGGCATCCGACTATTCGATAGGACAATTCAGATTTCTGGAAAGACTGCTCCTTGTTCATGGTAGATGGTCATATTATAGAATGAGCAAATTCCTTAGGTATTTTTTTTACAAGAACTTCGCGTTTACGCTATGCCACATCTGGTTTGCCTTTTTCTGCGGATTCAGCGCACAGGTATGTTCTTTTTTATTTTTTCTAATTAGTTATTCATTTATTTATAATTTCTCCCTTTATCAATGCTATACAAATGCCAGATGATGAATATAAGGCGAATGTGATTGCGAAATTCCTTTGTAGAGCAATTTGTTCCAAAGTCGAGTATTGTAGTATGAATTCTCTCTTTATACTGATTTTTAATATCCCTTAAATTTCATTTATAAATTATGTTAGTGTAGATTCTCATATAACATTTTCCCTTTACAGACTGTATTCGACCCTATGTACATTTCTGTGTATAATCTCTTTTATACATCATTACCTGTAATGGCAGTCGGTATATTCGATCAAGATGTTAACGATAAAAACAGTTTGTTATATCCAAAACTTTATGCACCCGGACTACAAAACTTGCTTTTCAACAAGAAGGAATTTTGTTGGAGTGCCATACACGGTTTTTTTGCCAGTTGTGTGTTATTTTTGGTTCCTTACGGTAAGTTCTAATCATTTATTTAATTGACTTTTTATTTAATCGTAAAGTCAGATATGTAAAGTAATCAAATATCATATTGTTCAGGAACATATAAGGATGGAGTATCACCAAAGGGCTATGTACTTTCTGATCATATGCTGCTAGGAAGTGTCGTAGCCACTATATTAGTCATAGTCGTGACCGTTCAAATAGCCCTTGATACATCATACTGGACGATTGTTAATCATATTATGGTTTGGGGCTCACTCGTTTGGTATTTTATTTTAGATTATTTCTATAACTTTGTCATTGGCGGTAGTTACGTTGGCAGTCTTACTATGGTATGTAAACATGTATGTAACCTTTAACACGTGGAATGCGGTGTTAACATCCACGCCAGTTTACTTATTGCAATTATAGTTATTAGTAAGAATAATGTAGTTCTAACAGCAAATGATCAAAATGGATTAAGTAGAATATTGAGTTAGTGTAATTTACAGACAGTCAACAGCGCATTCAACGTGTTAATACTTTTATATGTTATCTTACTTTCTAATAAGCGGTAGTGCAATCCTTCTCGAATCAGCAATGTTTATATTGTTGCTTTTCTTCGTAACTATTATGCTAATACTTGTATGTCTGCTTTCAGGCGATGTCTGAACCAACGTTTTGGTTTACGGCAGTGATTTCGTGTATTATACTGGTAATACCTGTGCTGTCGTGGAGATTCTTCTTCATAGATGTTAGACCAAGTTTGTCTGATAGGGTTAGGCTTAAGCAGAGATTGGCACAGCTACGTTCCCGTCAGAGTCAGGACATACTTCGTACACCATCTACGAGGCGAACAAGACGGTCTCTTCGTTCAGGATACGCATTCGCGCACCAGGAAGGTTTCGGCAGACTTATAACGTCTGGAAAGATTATGCGAAAATTACCGAACGGTTCGGATTTTAAGTTCGCCATGCCGTTCACGAACAATACCAGCAAACAAGTTAGTGTTGCCACCACGTCACCAAAGGACAATGCATCCAAAAATTCGCACACACTGGATACTATTAATCTATAATCTGGACATATTAAGTTATAGGTCTTTCCACTATCTGTTGTACTTCGGACGAATCGGTTCAGTAAATTACATAGCAATTATGCAACAGAGTTATCGAATCTTTTCGCAAACGATTTTCACTGTTCCGATCGAAACGGATCTTCATTGTCTGATTTGCAATTAATTCATTTTACGTGCAATCCGTTCTCACAGTATACACACGATACGCGAACTTTGTGGACTTGTGTTACAGTAAGTGATAAACTATTCGTCGACTTATTTAGACTCGGTCGTTTTCGTGTTGATGCTTGCAAGAATTTCAGTAATCCAATTTGATAAGACAATAAAGCATTAATGATTTGCGTAAGAAATTCTACACACCTAGTAACTACGAAAGATTACTATTTCTTTTTTTCTCTCACTAAGAATTACTATTGGTTGAAGGTCATTTGAATGAAATACATTTTTATGGGATTTGTTAGTATTCTAGACTCTGCGGAGTTTTCTATGTCACCGATTCAACAAGTTCATGTTATCTATTTATTTATTAATATACAGAAAACTTATCAAATTGCTCAACAGCAGAAGAGTGTCTCCATTTTTTTTTTTTAAGTGACAGTAAGTCAGTAACGACAGTTTTTAATTAATTTGTGACGGAAAATTTACGTCACATAAGAAAAGAGTCTAGAATGAAAACGACCTGAAATTGAAAAAGATTATTGAGTAACTAACAGTAACCTCTGACAGACTCTCAAATAGAGCACACGGAGAAGAATGCACAGGCTGATTTATGATTATACATTTTTACTTTGAACATGAAAAGTACGACATTATTGAGAGCTATAGTAGAATATTAATTTTGTAAAAAAAAGTTCTCTCACAGAAAATTACTATCTCAAAATTTACACAAAGAATTCTCAATATCCTTAATTATTTCTTTTGGACATTTTTTTCTGTTAGCATTCTCTTGTTCTCTTTCACTTACCCCGGAACTGTCAGTACAAAACATCTTTTCCGGATGATGGTCAGTAGAATCAATGATTTGAAACCCACCTTACACACTTTCTTCTTTTATTGTATTTTGTTACATTTCTAAAATCCAACTCTTTTTAGAATCCCATTTATTTCATTACTAGTCAATTCTCCCCATGTTTCAACCATGTGCTTCAATTTATTTATCATTAAATACGCAATAAGAATGTCGTCATTAATTGTCTGCAGTAAAATTATCTCGAATAAGTTAAATCAATTATTATTTTAGTTAATTGATTGCTACTACGCTATTGAACCAACATCTGCACGGCAGTAAATCGACCTCAAGTATTCTAATGTATAGCTGTGTATACACACCCATTGCAAAATCAAAAAGTCGCGGATTTCAATGTTTCATTTTCTTGAATATTTGTATAAACATGGAACCTTGTTCCATATATGAGCTAATTTTCTGTTTATGTGAATATATGATACCAATTCAAAAAAGAACAAGTGACATTAAAACATAACGCAATAATAAGACAAAACATAATTTGTATGATCATGACACTCCCTGTGTACATATATGTAGAGGTGTCAAAAAAATTTAAATAATATTCCTACATGTATTATAAACTGTCCTATTATGATTGCTGTAAAAAATGAACATGTTTACATGATATACTATATATATAAGTATATATATATATAAGCATGCGTACATAAATGTACATGTATGCATATATACATATATATACATATATAAATAAAAAATATAGTTATGATGATAATTGCCTTTATAAAGTATGAATACAAGAAACAATTAAAATTACTGTATCATAGCATCGACTGTACATATTTTAAAGAGATATATATACATATATATACATATATATATACATATATCTATATATATGTATATAAATAATATTAAATGTTAAGTATACATTTTTTAAAAGAAAGTAATATATAGGTAGATCGATTTAAAAAAAATGATACGAAAATAGTAGCTATATTATATTATACTACTGCGGATAATGTTTGCCTTGGACTGACTATTGAATATATATATATATAATATAATAAACTAAAAAACAGTAGTAAACAATGAAATATGTATTTCTACTTTTAATATTACAATGAATTGTAGGGAGATATAGTCTGTATTGGGAAAGTGTGTTCCACAAAGAACTTTTTTATTTAAACAGAGAAATAGGGATTTATTGCTTTCAAACATTGTGCCTAATCGAGAAGCTACACAGAGTGTTTCACGTTGCAATGATACATTTTGTTTTGTTTCTACTTTACTCTGAACTGTCTCTCTTATTTATTGGTTAGTATTGATACGTTATTGTCACGAATTCTTGATTTCCTGGTAAAGAGACACGAAAACATTTCTATGTAAAGTTTTGTTTCTTCATAATGCAGCGATGCAGAGCCTTTCAAGCAGGGAAAAGATTCAGTTGATAGGATTACTGCATTTTTATCCTCTGTGTTTGGAACTGTATATTGCGGAAAGAATGAGATGAGAAATTAAACAGTAGCAGTTTTCTTTGCGTTCTCGTATACTTTTTTTGTTACAAAATCGAATAGTTTTTACATACAACTAAGTGTATAGTTTATCGAAACGATGTTATTTCCGTTAGTTCGTTTCTTTTTGTTGAATACAATAAATATATGTTCTTAAAGTGAAACTTATCAATCGAGAATTGAGATATTAAAACTGAATTTTGTATAATAACAAAAAGTTGGACTTTCAATAATGATATGAATGGACTGAAGCATAATTTTACAAAGTATTTATAAAACAAGAGAGGAGTTGTGGAATCATCTTCAACATCGGACAACCAAAATGTACCGTGCTAAAACTATTCGTATCCGTGAAAATTGTGAGCATATTCTTTATAGTCGGAGACAGATGATAGTTGTCTAGAAAACAAGCAAAAGCACCGCCTATACTTTTCGTCTAAACTGATTTATATATACATTTATTTTATAACACTTCTTGCTAAGTAGTATTCGGAGATGTGATATTATTATTACGGTCAGCTATATCATAACGTATGTATTACTTATTTTAATTCCGTAAATGAACATAGTTTCAGTTTAATTTGCGATTAAACATCCTTGTAGAATCGAGATACCATGATTTTTAAATAATATAAAGTGACATTAGCCACGAAATTATATTTTTGTTGAACAAAGTTTATTTCATTTCTATGATATACCTGTGCAGGTGCGAATTGTTCACGATTCATTCGTTTTACAATACATCCGAGGGATCTACATTGATCTCCCAAACAATTGAAATGTACTAATATTGTTTAAAGATCTTGGTATATATTGACTTAATGTAAAAAAAAAAAACTAAGAAATTAAGGAAGATAAGCATTATAAGGTAGTCATAACATGTTGTTGGTTGCATAAGTTGTTACATATGTTACTTTAAATACTGAATCAAATGTCTAGAAAACAAAATGCGAAGAGCAAATTGTCTGCTGCATGTGCTCTATAGACTGCGCATCAATTACTGCTTCAAAATATTTGCTTAGGACATAGTATATGATTTAATGAACAAAAAAAAGGGCAATTATAATTCTCGTAACATATACGATTGCGGAATCTTCATTGCATTTCATGTCCAGGGAATGATCCTTTAAAGCTGTTTCTCAAGTACGTGTTCTTTATGGGATGCTAATATAAGACAATAATATCAACAATTAAAGAGTTATTAAAAAAAACCATAATTCATAATATCTTTGTCCCGGTGATATTTCGCGAAAATACTTTTGTTTGTTTGACATTTGTATGTACATTTGAACAATATCTATGTTTCCGTTTCTTCTTTTACAATACTATGTCCTATGTACTGTTTGCAATGTATCCTATTTTATGTACTGAATGATGCATCCTATTTAAAACTACGAGCCCTACTGGATTAAGGGATGTTTTACAAGCATGTTACACGTGTAGGGCGATGCTGAAGGGCATAATAAAACAATGCTAATGTTATCGAATACAATGTTCCTTGCAAAGTGCACGCAGGATAGGGAGATAGTGTATACAAACACGAGAAACATTAAATCTATTAATAGTTATGTTACAATTTCAAGCGGTGGTGACTTTAATGGACTACGTGTTAATCGAACAATTAAAATTGATTTTTTCCGTTTGCAATTTTTCTGCAGTTGTCACGCTCAAATATATGTTCAGTTAACGTATAACACATACACACACATGGTCACAAACGATAATAGCGGGAAGTTTTTCATTTTTATGTTCGACGAACATGCCGATACGAGGAAGGGGAAGGAACGGTTTACTTTTTTGTAAATCGCACTAGATAATGTTTTCTGGTTTTATACTACACTCTGTGTAATATCAATTTTGTAAATCTAACTATTGCTTTAAGTATATATCGTGTACAGTAAAAATCTACATCTTAAGTGTATTATTTTTTATGTGTAAATAACTGGCACGAAAGGACAAATTTATGTTGTAAAAAGAAAGAAACATAGTAAAGTATTAGTACATTGTACACCATTCAAAAAAAAAAAAACAAATTCTGTAAACTGCTTTTTTTCTATAGAACTTCCTTTACAGTAGTATTGCGATGGTACTACACTTTTCTCCACTTCGTTCCCAACAAAAAGTGTACTCATATCTTCACATTTTCATTTGTATCGGAAATTGCTGTAATTGGTATACTGTCTCGCTTCCTTGAATCCGGCGAAAATTCATACATTTTCTTGGAAGAAAAAGTAATCATTGATCACGTGTTAAAAGGGGAACTGTTACACAGTCATTACTTATAGTTCAATCTGAATAAGAAGGGACCACAATACAATATGCTAGAAGGAATTTATCATTTATACATTCTATGTGTTTTAGGGGATTACTCGCCTTTAAATCAATATACTTTTCTAAATTGCCCTCAAGTACTAGAACAGGAAATTAACACAGGTACATTCTAGCGATGTCATAAATCAGAAATTTAATTCCTTAGATTACAATTGTACATTCAGTGTAGTAATCTTCTAACACACCTTTAAATTATCATATTTTATTTAGATAGAGCCTCCAAATTAACACTTTTATGTCAGGATTCAATTAAATATGTGAAAGAATAATTAAATGTTGCTTCAGTATTTAAATGCACATGTCGCCTTAAGTTGTGCTTTTAATGTATCTAAATATACAGGTCTGGAACAAAACTGTTATAGCAGTTTGTAATATATCGGAATACGATATCGTATTCATATTCTGATTAATAATTCCATAAAGAACGTACACTATTTCTCAAATCAAGATTCAGAAGTATTTAATTCATATTGATATATGCATTGACATTAAGGAAAATTTATAGATTTTGTACTTTCGGTTTAATTGTATTTACGTTCTTGTTACCCATCAGTATTGAGTAGGTTTATGCATATGTGTAATAATTACATATATATTTATTTATTTATTTCAAGTCGTACACAGATGTTAGAAACTGTTTGAAAAGGTACAATCTCTCATGAATAGTATGTACTCTTAAAAAAACAAGATTATTTAAAAAATTATTGTCATAACAGAAGAAAAGTACGTAATGAGTACAAGCTTCTTCTTTCTAGAAAGTCAAGATATTTGTAAAGGAGAATGAAACGTTATCGTTTACTAACCAACAGTTATTCCCATGAATCAAAGAAATGTAGACGGCGCATCATGGAAAGAAAAGAGAAAAATTTGGTAATGTTTGTACTTACGGGAATGGAATGATTACCCTAATTGCAAACAAAAGTACGCTGCGAAATGTTTTTACAGTTTTAATAATTTTGTCATCTGGCGCGTGAGCTTTTCTAAGCTACCGAGATTGAAATATTTCCACCGGTTACGAAATTGTTCACGTATCAAACATTTCTTACTAGTTTTTAAGTTAATAAAATTAATGCAGCATACTGTTGTATTTTTCAAAGGAGCATTATTATTTCAACCCGTGATTTTCCTTACCCTTTCTATGGATTTATACATGCTATTGATTCGGGGACATAATATAATATTCAATATAAATGTATATAATTTTTTTAATACTTCATATTTTATATTTCATTTTTTGATTATTCACGTAATAATCTTGTAACAAAAATACATTACATCGCTAATATCATTTGCGGTTGTACTTTAAACATTATTCGATCATTTGTGCGCGATTAACTTATATTAATAGAAATCACACTATTCTCTTCTTCTTATCTTTTTTCAATTGTATATAATATTTATAATTCACTGCTAAATTCATAACAAAAACAGTAATAATGAATTACTCTTCGTGACAATTTATAATTGATTCTAGTTAAAGTTTTAGTTAAAACTGTAATCTTTTTGCAAGCGACGCACCATCCATTGATTCAAGTAATTTTCTTTTTAGATTAGGCTTTTCTTCTGGTTGTCGTTTTACAGATGTAGGAAGAGGCAATCTAGGTCCAGGAGTTGGTGCTGGTTTATTGCTGAAGTATGGCATCTGGAGAGCTTGATCGCATGTACATCTTTCTAACGGATTTACGTTTAAAAGACTAGCAATTAAATCTAAGAGATCGTCTCCAGCTGCAGTGAATATGTGTTTCAATGGTGTTCCAGGAAATGGTTTAAATTGTATGAAATCAGGTAATTCTGTCATTCCTGGCCACGTTTCTTCCGTGGGCGTACCTAATGTCTAAAAATTATAAGAAAATAAATTAAAACGAACTCGAAATAACATATACTTTCGTTAATGGATAGATTTATATGTAAAATAATACCTGAAATATCCTAGTGAGTTGATCCAAATCAGATTCTCCAGGTAAAAATGGTACTCTTAACAAAAGTTCTGCTAATATACATCCAACAGCCCACATATCTATCCCAGTTCCGTAAAGCCTTGCTCCATATAATAACTCAGGTGATCTATACCATCTGGTCACTACCTGGTGGGTATTAATTCTATTCGGTGAACCGAAAAATTTAGCAAGACCAAAGTCACCAATCTTTAATACACCTTCTCCATTAACAAGTAAATTATTTGGCTTTAAATCTCTGTGAAGTATCCAGTTATAGTGTAGGTAGTCTAGACCTTGTAAAGTTTGAATCATATATGCTTTAATATTTGCAGAAGATAACACAATGTTGTTATCCTTTATTATTATTTCCAGATCTGTGTCCATAAAATCAAATACTAGTGACACATTTGATTTGTGGCCAAAAACATCTATAATCAAAGTACATTTGTAAAATTAAAATAGTAATATTTCATACAAAATGATCTGATATGTAAAGATAGTTTTCTAAAATATCTCCTTTAGTCCATTACAAATTTAATTTAATTTGTATATTGTTAATCATTGACATATTCAATGCATACCTAGCAGTCCAATTACATTATCGTGTTTTAGTTCTTGTAACAATTTAATTTCTCTCAGAGCTGTTCTGTTTATTCCATCTCTAGCTTCCGCACGGCTTCCAACTTTAATCTACATTTACAATAATCAAATAATATATCATTTAACAGTATAAATTGATACATTGTATATAATAAGTGTCTGTGTATACCTTTTTCACAGCAACAATTTTTGATGTTTCAACATCTTTGGCTTTGTAAACAGTGGCAAACTGAAATAATAAGTATTTATGTTTGTAAGTATTCATATATGTGCTTGTAAAATACCAAAAGATTAATTAAACAACTATTAACCTGTCCTTCTCCTAAAAAATCAATTTTCTCGTATCTTCGTAATTTTTCCGTCATGTTGTTAATGTATGGTATTTACGAATCTTCAATTAAGTACAGAGTATTTATTCATACAATAGACAAAATCAGTTGTTTTATGCACGTGTAAATACCTCAATCTTATTGAGCGTCACTGTATTTGACGGTTTACACGTGCATTACACATGTTTTCTAAAATATGATGTTGCAAGTGCATTTGCCTAATTAATTGTAAGAATTATCTATTACACTACAATCCAACACCATTAAGTACAATAATACGTTTCAAGCCCTGTTATTCATTGATAACTCGAACTTAATGAATGCACAATAGTGAATACACGAAGCCCAAACACATCATCTAACTATTTACTATTTCCTCCAATGGCACCACATTGTTTACTGAATTTTCTTCAATATATACACAGATTACATTTAGCAACAAACATTGTCTGTAACTGATTCAATTAACACTTATTTTAAAGATGCAGGAAAATTCCAATTGTCCGTCATACTCCAGGCACGAATAATCAAATTGTATTATACACATACGTATGTCAGATGATTGAATTTTATGTAATTATTTTTTTCTTTACTGTCACTTTAAGTGAGATATGAGAAGTTGAACAAATATTTTAAGGAAAAGAAAACATTTAAGACAATCTGTCATAACTTATCATGCAAAAAAGTTCATTTATTATTGCAAATACCACAAAACAGATGATTCGCATTGCATTATGCATAAAATACGGTGTTAAATCCGGCAAGAATCAATTACTGATTAGGCGATAATAACGCCTCTTGTAACGAAATATGAAAGCTTTGGTCAGGGTTTTTTACAGCGCCAGTAATTAACTGGCAAAATGCTGAAACTTCTAGCCAAACAATTGTCTATTGTGATACAATTTGGTGCCAGTCACACGTTAAATCTTGAAGCAGACGAGAGTGCATGAGAAGATATTGTTAGGAACAAAATTCTTATAAAACTGTCTAAAACGGCCCCAAATTTGTCCTAACACATGTTCCAAACATGCTACAAACCTGTTCTAAAAGTATCCCAAAGTCTTCACTAAACTTAGTCTAACGCTATTCTAAGTTAATGCGAACTTTCCTGTAAGTCTACTTTAAATAACTACTATATTCCAATATAGTAAATAGTTCAAACGTAACAGGTGTTTGGAATTTTGATAAACTGAAGTTACTAGCCAAAATGAAGCTTCAGATATCACCAAAAGAGGCGTCACTATTTGGCTAGAAGTTTCAGCGTTTTGACATTTACCAATTGGCGCTGTTCGAACTCTGATCAGAGCTTCCAGATTTCGCCACAAGAAGCGCTTATATTGACTACCCGGCATGTACATTGCCTAATTTGACACTGATCTGTATTTAAACGCTGAAATTGAAACACAAAATAAATTGTTGTTAATTTGTCTAGCAATTTCGGCGTTTTATGGTAGCTTTAGAAAATGATTCTTACCAAAATGTGTATTGAATCACATGGCAAATGTGGCTAAAACTGTTTGGGTTTTTAAAGTTGTATACAGTAAATCAAAGTCCAGTGTATGAAATTGGATGCCGATTGATTAAATTGATACCGGAGACATTCATGTTACTACTTACAGTTTATGACGCAGTTTATTCAGTAGCGATTTAGCGACCACTTACGGTATAATACGAACATTGTTTTTGTCATTAATTGTTAGAAATGTTTATTCCAATATTTAATATTTTGATAAGCTATCTAACACTATCATACGGTGCAAAAAATATAGTATTAATCATCGCAGATGATTTAGACATAGTTCTCGATGGAATGGTAATTATGATTATGAAAAAATAATAGCATTTAAATATAACAATGACTATATTAATTTTTAGGTTCCGCTGAAAAATACTTTAGACTTAATTGGAAGCAGGGGTGCGTCATTTTTAAATTGTGTAAGTTATTAGAACATACAATTTTGTTTTATATTCTTATAAGTTAAATAAACTTGCCATTAAAAGTTGACAATGATGATTTATGGTAATACTTTTTTTAGTTTGTTGCTTCTCCAATTTGTTGTCCAAATAGGGCTTCCATTCTAACTGGTAAATACCAACATAATCACTTAGTAGTGAATAATACTGTTGCTGGTGGTTGTAGTAGTATTAAATGGCAAGAACTTCAAGAACCAAATACATTTGCAGCATATTTGAAGCAACAGACGTCATATGCAACTTTGTATGCTGGAAAGTATTTGAATAAGGTAATTATATTTGATGAAGTAAAAATTTCAAACTAGGATAATTTCTGGAATTTATTAATGAACGACATTATTAAAGTATGGGAATAAAAATGTTGGTGGAGCAAATCATGTACCAATAGGATGGGACTCTTGGTTTGGTCTTATTGGAAATTCAAAATATTATAATTATTCTATATCCATCAATGGAACTGTACAGAAATTTAACTCCACACAATTGGACTATCTCACTGATGTAATTGTAAGTTTAAACTTACCTATGTTAACTTATTATTTTCCTTGATCATATATTTTTAATTAAAATTATTTTAGTCTGAAGTTGCAGTAAATTTCATCGAAACTCGCAAAGCAGATGGCCAACCTTTTCTTGCAGTTCTGGCACCTCCAGCACCTCATGCACCCTTCACACCAGCAGTAAGACACTATGGCAGATACAATGGCACAAAGGCTAAAAGGACACCTAATTTTAACAAACTTACAAATCTGGTATACTACACTTTATTTTCTATTTTTTCCTGTTACTGTAGACTACTCCTAACGCTATTGTAAATTAGGATAAACATTGGTTAGTAAAGGAAGGCCTGTCTCCACTACCCGATGAGGTATTACCTAAATTAGATGAGGTCTATAGTCGTAGGTGGGAAACATTGTTAGCTATTGATGACCTTGTAATGAATGTTTATCAAACTTTGAAGTCTGGGGGTCTTTTAGATGACACTTACATCATATTCACATCTGATAATGGTTACCATATTGGTAATTGTGTTTATGTTCAACACAGAAGCGAATATAAGGTACAAATATAGCCTACTTTATACAATATCTTTTTATAGGCCAGTTCAGTATGCCTATAGATAAACGTCAACCGTACGAAACGGATATCCGAGTTCCATTATTAATAAGAGGCCCTGGGATTGAACCATCCAAAATTTCTGCACCAGTCAGTAGCGTCGATTTGTTTGCTACAATTTTGGAAATAGCTGGAGTGCAACGACCATCTGATGGAACTTCTTTGTTGAAAAAGAAATTGCCAATAGATAGGACTCTGTTAATAGAGTATAGAGGCGAGAAATCTGTGGGAGTTCCATCCTCAGGTTGTCCAAGCGATGATAGCGATACCAATTTATCAGTAAGTTTTACACATAAAATGATGAACTGTAATGAGGTGTTGCTGACATCTTCTTCTCCTCTTCACCTGCTTCACAGACTAGGAAGATCCACCCTCCCGGTATTTATCATCTTTACTATTGCTATTTTTTAACTGTAACTTCTAATTCCTGAAGTATAGAGTTCAAAGAAAAAGGAACAAGGAAATCAACTTACCCAGAGTCTGACTGATGAGGTGTTCGCAGGAGAAGTAGTTCGACACCTTTGGACTATCAGAAAAATAATTTTATTATAATTTGTATTGTTTATAGTACTGTATGAAGGACATGGCATGCAAATGTCAGGATGCAGCTAATAACACGTTTAGTTGCATACGACGCGTTTCGCCAAAATTCAATAACGTTTTCTGCGTTTTTGAGGATGATCAGGTTTCATAATTAACATATCACTACACACTTTATCCGAATAATTACATTATTGACATCGGTTTCATTTTTTCCAGCATTATGTTGAAGCATATAATATCACTACAGATAATTATCAAATGGAAAATATTGGGTACAGTATGAAACGTAATCACCGATACCGATTTAGAAAATTATTAAAAAGAATGTCCATTTGCAAAAATGAAGATTGTGTTTTCTCACTTCCAAAAAGCGTTTACATTTAGATTTGTATGCAGTACAAAAAGTACAAATGATAATGATTTAAAAGGTAGTATGTGTGTTCATAGCTATGTGGAATTGTTATTTTTATATATACATTGTATCCGTACGTATCTTTTTATAAATAAAATTTAATTAATAACTGATAAACATTTATTTGTGTTGTTTACATTTACAAATAAGCGGCTAATTGGCGCTGTACGAATTTCGGGATTACACCACAAGAAGCGCTACTGTTTAGTTAGAAGTTTCGACGTTTTACTAACTACTAATTGGCGTTCTACGAACTCTGAACAAAATTTCCAAATTTCATCACTGGAGGCATCACTGTTTGGCTAGGTGTTTCAGCGTTTTGCCATTTACTAATTGGCGCTATTCGGACTGTGACCAGAGCTTCAAGATTTCGCCACAAAAGGCGCTATATCGCTTAACAAGCAATTGATTCTTACCGGATTTAACACTGTATCCTACGGATAATGCGGTATGGATAATTGGTGTTATTTCCAATAATAAATAAATTATCTTGCAAGATACAGATATAGAAGAGAAAAAACGGTAAATTGCTATCTAAAATAAATTGTTGGTACTTTATCTTACAATTTAAAGATTTTATAGAGGCTTGAAACCACTCGAAATATAAAAAATTAATTTTAGTTAGATTTGTATCGCATCGCATAGCAAAAGTGGTAATTAAGGTATTAACAGCAACTAATATTGCACATTTTACACGATTGAATTTATTAATAATACTCACTTCGTTTATTTCCAGCATTATATTAATACAATATCATCACATTTAATTATCAAATGCAAAATATTGAAAATACTGTGAAAGATAATATAATCGACACTGACTTATAGAAAGCCGAGAAAAAGAATGTCTATTTAAAAATAAAGACGGTGTTTTCATACTTTTAAAAATCATTTCATATTTGTGTAGAATACAAAGTATAAACGGTAGTAATTTTATATGTGATATAATATGTTTCTAGATATATGGTACTATTATTTTTATATGCGTATTGCATACGGTATCGTTTATATTTATAATGAAATTACTAATTGATTAGTATTTGTTTGTTGATACATTCATTTTACGCTTACTGCGTCCGTGACGGTATAAAGATACATACCATTAAAAGTTGGGAACGCCGGCGGCCGTCTTACTTCGAATTACTGCATTTATGGAAATCGCGAGCGAAGAATACGCCGCGAATCTGGATATAAGAATAACTCGTCTTGCTTCCCGAGTACCTCCGGCAAACTGTTTTCTTAGCAAATATTTTTATTAAAGCCCCGCGGTTCGAATATCTGAATAGGAATCGCGCCATTCGGCGGGGGACGACGGGGGTGTAGAGGGGAGGGACGGAGAAAAAGAAGACGAACAAAAATAGAACGCAGGAACGGGCTTCTAGAATGTCCATAAATTTAATCTATTAAAACGTTTTGAATGATTTAACGATTTAAGATAACATATCGTAGTACAACGTAACAATGAAAAATAATAACTATTGGATCGTTCGAAAGGCTTCCTCCACGCGTCATTTGCGTTACAACGCGCGGAATCGATGTTGTAACATGTTAAGCGGAGATGCAACGTGTACAGAGATTTCATGGAAAAATGGGGGATCAAATAATTTATAATGTAGATGGCTCCTCTATTATTCTTTATCGGAATCGGTAAAACGAGGACTTTTTAATTCGTTTATTTAAAAGCATATCGATTCGATATGCAGACTAACGCAAAGTAATTACTCAGTCGATGTATCAATGTAGCGGTTAATTACAAAAAATATCTACAATAAATTTCGAATATTTTTAAAGTAAAGGAGCGGATCCGTTTTCACCATTTACGAATATTATTAAATTTATTAATTAATATTAATTACAGATGCCGTGAAAATGGCGTTGCCTTCACATTTGCTCGCATGAAAATTATTTATGTTTTTAGGTAGACATTTACGATTGTTTACGTACGAAATATTTATTTGCTATATTTTTTATGTCCGAAACTTGATAATTTGTATACCTCCGTGTACAGATTAATTTAAAGATATATACGCAAGTCCATGCTGCAACCTCTCGGAAACAAAACAGCGAAACGGTGAGGGTAGCTATAAAATGGACCGATTCGCTCCATTCAGTAGCAAGGACCGTAAGAGACATCCTTTCATGGTGCATGAAAGAACGTCGAAATGTTTGTACACTCCACGTTACTCGCTCTATAGGCTGCTTAATCGTTTGCACAGATGGTATTTCGGGATAGCATAACGCTTGGAAAATTCTGCAAGCGAAATCTTGCTAATCTGGATCACGTTCACGGAATTCATAAAACAGTATAATCTTAAATATATTTTTCAAACAAATTGTTCTTCTGGAACTGTGCACGCAAGGACGAATTTCGCTCCACAAATGAATTTTTGTCTGCGCGCAATCATTTTCGAGTTATTCAATATAATGCAGTTAAACTTTATACATCAGCTACGAGGTTTGTTTTCATCTTTTTGATATGCACTATCTCTTTCTGTAATTACTTCCTTAATATACTTTTTTAGAATAGCAAACAATTAATCTGTTCAAGACAAATAGCACACGGTATATATGTAAACAATTCGGTGTTCTGCAAAATGAGGAATTTAATTTGATAAAGTGTGGAAACTACTTATAGGAAACTAAAACACAGTATTCCTTCAAGCGCGTCAAATTTAATAAACGAATCTTAATGAAGATTCCTCGAAGTAAGAACTTCATCAAAGAAATTTGTTTTCGTAAGATGATGTTTCCCGGTTCTGCAGGAAACCCGACGTAAATTACCGGATAAATATGCAATTTAACCACAGCCACCTCCAATTTTAACGACCTTGAAACATTTAGCGCTCGTAGATGCGCGAGGGGTCGTTAATGAGGCGAAATCTAAATTGTGTATCGCGCTTTTTGTGTCATTGATAAACAACGGCGGAATGGAAGCAGTGTTAATTTAAAAACTGCAACGTAGGTATTTTAAACGAATTGTGAACACGTTACTATTTCAATTTCATAAATAATACGCTAGCAATCAATTCAATTTTATTGTCGAGTTCGCAATATTTTCCAATCAAATTTCTCATATTCGCTGGCAAAAACTTAATAACTTTAATTATAATGCACTGCGAATGGTTTCGACGACCCCGAAAACACCCCTAACTACTCTATCTGTCGACCTCCTTCCTTGTTATTCTAAGGCTACCCCGTTTCAACCCCCAGCGATCCAAGGTTAATTCCAAATAGGATGACGTTCAATTTGCCTCGATTACTATGCCACGTCGTTTAACTAATACGTGTAATAATTTAATACTTTATCGCAATTGTTCAACTTGGAGAATTCTTATCTAGTATTCTTATTTTACAGCCGACGGTTAATTAAATTTTAATCATTTTGTTGCGCTTATTAATAGACCGTAGATATTATGCATCAATAAAAATTGTAATTATTATACATTATCTGATGCATTACGAGAAAACGGAATGCAAAATTGTTAATAAATTCGAAGAATTTTAAAATACTGTTACATTACAGTATCGATCTGTTAAAATTATTAAGCAAATAAATTAATATCTACGTAACTCCTGTATTTTGTAACTACTACAGTTTTTATTTTGCATAAAAATCCGCGATCCATTGTATTACTAAGAAACACTTTGTGTTAGCGCCTGTCGGACTTAGCAGTTCGAAAGAACTCTTTGAAGGCGAAACAAATTTATGTTTTGCAGCGAGCGCATATTACAATTTAACGCATCTTTCAGAGATTTCAACGGCCACCGGTGTACAACGAAAATCTAGCGGAGCCGGTATCCCCGGGGGGCAGGAAAGCTAGAATTCAAAACTCGGAAGCCAGCGAAAGCCACTGATCCTAATGCAGAAGGAAGCGATCACTCGCTCCGTCGATCAATGAAGAGAGGAGAAAAAAAAAAGGACTTTTCGCAAGCCGACTTACACGTCTCAGTGACGATGTAACGACTTCACAATTCGAGCCGAGGCCTGTTAATCCTCGGGCCGATCGATCGAGCCGGGGATTCATGCTGTTTACCGAAACGCCCGCAAAACTTCTCTTTGAAAGCCGCGGAGGCTTCAGCTGTGCGCTTCTTTTCGAAAGAGCGCATTGTAGCGTGACTCTCGACTTGCACATTCTCCTCCACTCGTGTACTTGCTTCAAAATTTCAATATTAGTCCCCGTTTAATAATCCTCGTGTCCCGGCGCGACTTCGTTCGAAGAAAAACGAACGGCGGGGCATCTCGGTTACGAGGGGAGGGGACGGACAATTTGGGAGAGGCGCGTCGGTACTCCTAATTGATGACAATTTCAACCGGGTATTGAGTTTCCTTAGCCGATAATAATGAAAGCACGAAGCTCGCGTTTCGGGGCCGCTTACCATGACAACAGCAGTCAAATCAAACACGAAGCTATTAACTAGGTCAACATTTTGGGTTTGGAGGTACTTAGTCCCGGCTACTTGGTGCCTTTGCCGGCGAGCTGTACGGCCACTCCGCTCGTGTACGCTTCCGTGCACACGTAAACGCGCTGCCGTGTATGCATGTATAGATGTATTTGTACATGTATTTGCACGTATAGACGGCCACGGGTTTCACGGTGAACAAGAGCAAAGCAGCCGTGTCGGGGCGGTCTTAAATAAATATCTAATGTGCAAGGGGGCCTGTGCTGGCCCCGCCAATATTGTTTTAGGCACAGCCGCTGGCCACCGAAGATTTGTAACTCGAGAAACGAGCGCCACTCGTGCGCGAAACTGACAAGATACCAATAGGTGTCGGACGATCCGGTCCGGTACTTAAAAGTTCCCGAGGTATATCCGCCTCCACGCTTTTGCTACGGCACACCGGCGAAATGACGGTCGTCGATCTGAGAACGTCGCAGCTGCCGAATCCACCGCCATTACTTTCGACCCCGTGCCGCCTGCGCGATTACCATTTCCATCGATTAAGGTTCATTACAACGAGTCTTCAGTCCGAATTGTTATCGTTCGATTAATCTTCGTCTGTCGGTCGCAAAATTAACGTAATGTTTTAGCAAAAAATGTCACTTTCTCTGTTGATTTTTTAGCTTCGCGTCGTCAATGTCAATCCTTTAACAATTGATAACATTTAGAGAAGGTTCCGGTCATTTCTTAGGCATTTCTTCTCGTTCAATTCTCGCAGTATCAAACGCTATAATTATTATTACTATTATCTTATCGTATTTCTTTTTTTTAAATGTCGCAAACCTATTTCTCGATATTCGCTCGCTTTGTTATCAGTTCAACATAAACAAACGGTCAAAGTAGTAGGCCTAAAGCAGGCTGGGTCCGAAAAAGCTCGGGCGAGTTACGGCGAGGGTTAATTACATTACAGCGTAATGTATTTACACCGAGTTCCCGATTTATTCTTGGTCCTTTGTCTTTCCAGCTCATCCTTAATTATCACTACTTTCAATTCTCCTTTGTGCCTGCACTTCTACGTCCCTTTAATATCACTCTTTTTAGACCACCCTCGCCTGCTCATTCATCTCACTACCATTCTAGACCCCCGGACCTTTTTTCTGTGTTTCCGAGGCTTATCATCCTATCTCTTGCTTTCTCGCGTTCCTCTAATCTAATGTATTAGTTTCCTCGCACGCGATGCCGCCGGCCGTCATTTTCTTTTCCCCTAACAGTAGTCCGAGTACAGTAGAATTCCGATTATCCGGCGCACTCTGAACTGCGACAAATCGCTGGAAAATCAAATATACCGGATAATTGAACTACAACCACGTGTAAGCTAATGAAAACGAGGAATACGATTTGAAATAACAATACCCCGAGTAATGCAGAAACGCAACTTATTAGTACGAAATAAGATTGTATAGATAAGTACATGAAACATATGAGATATATTTATATTACAATATAAAAGGAACATTAACATCAAGATTACTTTATTCTGTCACACGAAGCAGACAGCTGAGGAAACAAATAAAATGTATTTTTAAAACAATTAAAAATGAAAGAAATAAACGTAGGTGAAACTCATCGACAGTACGCGTTCTCATAGTAAAAGTGCTAATCTTTCGACTGTCTCAAACTAGAACTATAGAAGATCGTTTAGTTCTTTCGTTATCTTGTTCGAAACAGTACTGCCTCATTCGCGTCAGCGTTCTCTCTTTAGATAAATTCTCATAAAAGCATGAAACTATCGCCGAGATCCGAAATTGTTTTCAGTGTTTCGTTACAGGCTCATTTCCACGCGCGCACGCCGATTCGCGACGGACGCGAACAATTTTTGCCGAAAATCCTCGCGGTTCTCGGAACTGGGACAATCTTGAATAAATGCACGGTGTGTACCAGACCTCCCCCCCTCTCTCTCTCTCTCTCGTGCCGTGTTCCGTTTCTCGTTCCGGCCGGTGTAAGGTTTGCTCTCGCCGGTATTTGTCACGGTAATAATTAATTAACAGCGGAAAGTTTCTCCCACTCGTTCGGTCTTTGCCGAGGCTTTTTCTGGTCGCCGCGCGGCCCCCCTCTCTCTCTCTCTCTCTCTCTCTCTCTCATCGCCGGCCGGGCAGAGAGAGACCGGCTCTCTCATAACTGCGTTCAGTGGGCTGCTCTGAACCCCTTTTGCTCATGCAACCCTTATTACCGTGTCGCAGCTCGGTTAGCGCGAGCGGGTTAATGAAAAGCTCGAGCAAATATAGAATTTCTCGTAAAAACTACAAATTACTGCTGCGCCGGGTGCATAGCCGCGTGCAACGCACTTCGTCGTCGTCCACACCCCCTCCCCCCCCGTTCCTCCTCTCGCCGGTCTGTCCTCTCTCGCCTCTCGCCTCACCTAACCGCTCTACCGCGCCCCGCGAGCACCGCCGCGCGAACCCCCCCCCCCCCCCCCCCTGTCCCGACCGCGTTTTCCCCTCGTTCATCTGAAATCCCCACGTTTTTTCGCCGGTGAAAAATTATACAACGGTATAATACGCGCGAGAAAAGGAAATAATAAAACCGTTCCCCGGACGTGTTTCGAAGATCGCGTCGGGATTTTATATAACAGGCGAAGCGGACCGGCTCTCTCGTGCCAGATGAAAACTCCGTTCGACTATGTCCGTGCTTCGAGCGTGCACGCTCAGTGTTTTACCCGTGGTCCGCTTAAAAGGCCGAAATGAAAGGCCATAAAGTTTAATTTCGCAAGAGTCAAGCCGGCTCTACTGTAGCTCCTACCGGCAAGAAGTTGCTCCGCTAGCAAGAAAAAAAAAAAAAGAAAGAAAAACGATTGGAATACTACGGATGCATTTCGTGCCGGTTCCTCGGCTCCTTTCCTAATAATTGGCCGGCGAACGCCGGGCTCAACTAATTTCGAACGCTTATTGGAATTTCGTTCCGCTTACCGAGACTTTGCCTTCTTAAATCTCGAAGCGTTTCACTTATCGAACGGTACACTGTTTTACGATAGAGCGGAGGAAGGAGGTCGAATAAGCAACGCCATTTTATTTGACAATTTATTTGACGTTTTATTTGCCATTTTCTTTGCCATTTTATTTGTCATTTTATTTGTCATTTTCTTTGCCATTTTCTTTGTCACTCTATTTGTCATTTGCTTTTTTTATATTTTTTTACCAATATGCTCGTTATACTGTGCGTCATAAGTACATCGTAAATTTTCCCGACGTCGAAACAATATTTTTAATTACAACGTATATTGTTTTATAGCAATGCCAAGACTAGATTTATGCAAACTTCGTACGATTTATATTACACTATATACTCATAGAAACATTTTAATAATGACTGGAACTGTAAAAGTAATAATCCAAAGAATTGTTCATGTTTGGTGGAAACGTCAAGTTTTATATGAAACGGCGTATTTCGAAAAGAAACATTTCTAACCTTGAAAACTTTACAATTAAATGCTTCGTAATTACGTTATATTCCCTGCATTAACGAGGTCGGAATTCGTGGAAAGAATGATGAAAAGAAGACCGGGTTTTTTTTTCCACGTACACATGAATCAGAAATCCTCGCGAAATTGCAAAACGAGAAGTTCCATAGAACACGGTTTCGCTTTATTTTGAATTCCCGGAAACTGACGGCGAAGGAAACAAAATTTCATTTAATTTCCGTTTCTTCGAACTCGCCCGTAGAATTTCGAATTTGCGTAATGTTCCGTCGTTCATCCAATTGCGAGCGCACGCCGGCCTTAGGAGCAGAATAGAAAAGTGAAACGGGCGAAGTAATTACCTTGATACCTGTTATTTTTCACATTAGCGAAACAAAGTTATGCGCTATGATTTACTGAAATAAAATTATGTTATTCATCGAAGTGAATTAAATGTAAACAAAATATTCTGAACTATGACAGAAATATTTTCCGTGCTATTCATATAATATACTATGTGAAATATTGTCTTGAGAGTTTGTTACAACCGATAGAATATTTTGTATTTAAAAGTATATTCCTTCGAATAGAGAAAAAGTTTTTCATTTTCCGAAATACATACACATCGCTGCATATACAAAGAACCCGTTCGAACTTTTGTAGTGCACGTCAGCTTCTTCCAAGCGTCTTGCAGTCATGGATACGTCTGTAACACCGTCACCGAGTTATACCGCATTATATTATTACGCCGGTGGCGGTGTTTGTCAGTTTAAAACCAGGAGCCATTAGCAGGTATTATTTTAGCCGTGATCCACCGTTAGCGGGGAACAATGGCGTCGTCGCCTACGTCCCACGATATTAAATGAGGCGAAGTGATACATTTCGAGGGGATAGATGAGCAAATAGGGATGATGCGGTGATGGCACGAGGGACAGCAGGGGCGACAGTCGGAGGAAGACCGAGCACGGGGGAGCGAATGGGACAGAACGAGCGAGGAGAACGGCGAAGGGCTGGAGCAGCGAGGGGATGAAGAGAGAGAGAGAGAGAGAGAGAGAGAGAGAGAGAGAGAGAGAGAAAGAGAGAGACGGATAACGGAGCGAACCTGGTCAAAAGCACAAGAGTTGAGAGAGGAGAGAAGGGACTCGGCGCGTATTACGTTACGCCCCTGGGCTGTGTAAATACCACAGCGCTGTAATCTAGAGTTAATGGTGCTCTCATGATACGAACGCCTATTAAAGCCCTCGAAACTTATCTACAAGAACTAATCACACTCACCTGGCTATCTCGCTGTCCTCCCTCCACTAATGCGCATTTTATTTACCGGCGCGCTCGGATTTGCTCACGAGTGATTCGCGACGGATGAGTTCGGTGTGCCGGTGTCCTTTGATTTCCAGCTTGCACGGCGAATACTATGCGGATTTCGTTTCTTTCTCTACCAACTGCGATCTCTTGATTGGCTTCCAGTTGAGAGAAAGAAATATACAGAATAATATATGTATATTTTATACATATCGTATACATCGTATATACATTATATGTTATTTTGAGATATATTATTTGTAAGCTTTTCATAAGGTGTAATATTAACCACCTGCGGTACCATTTTCTTTATAATTACTATGATTAGAATATTTTTCGTCACACTAATTTCTCAGAAGGAAAAAGAATTTTGTAATCATTGCGTACCTACGTCTAGTCGAATGTTTACTACTTAAGGGAACGGATGAACATTTATACCTAACAACTTATTATTATAAATCATCATCACGAATCTTTTGGTTTCACTTGTTTGTGTTATATTTTTAAAAATTTGTTGCTGTAAGGGATTTGGCCGTGGAAAACTGTGATATACAACAGTAGGAGATAGTACAGTGCCAACAACGGTAAACATACGTATAATTGTATTCAAATATTGTCTCATATATCTGTGTTTGGTTATGAACTGGATATTGCCTAAACGTTATATAATAAAAAGCGCTGCCGATTTGACGCATTCGCAGGAAAAAAAGGAATACACGCGTGGGACGAAGAATTTAATAATATCGTTGCATTATTTATACATTGATTTAGCTCACGTATTCGCGTTCGTTGAACATTTTGTTAATCGTGCGCTCGTTTCGTGTTCACGCGTGTGTACGAAAATGTTAATTTGCGTTATCAGAGGAACGCAGGAGCACTCGCTAGTCTATAATATGTATCGCGCGGATGCGCGCGTTCGCGGATATTTTATTGGAAAGATATTTCTTATCGGGTATCGAATCACTTTTTAAATAGAAGCGCAATATGATACCGGAGCGTGTAAAAATTTCAAATAATCGCTTGCGCACGCGTTAATAACGCTTCTTAATATCGCAGTGCAACGAGAGAATTGATCGCATTGTAAAACCAACGAACTGCGGACACCGCCATAATCGATCCCTACGCGGCCATGCAATAAATGATCGCGAATTAGCCGAGGACCTAGGCGAGCGGCGGAAATTCGAAAACCCACGCGCGCGTCACCGCCGCGAAAATAGATATTCACTGTTAATATTGTATTTACTGGGAGAAGTTGTTACTTCCGCTCGGGTTACAGCACAAATCCGATTTTCCAGCAAATTTTATCAAATGAAATTCTACGTTTTCCATTCATGCACAGCCGACTAGCAGCACTCCACTAGGGTAGATATATTGACTGTGGCCAGTACATCTGTATTATTTATATTTTCTTATTTGAGGTCGATTATAATCCCTAGTGGCTGACAGAACTTCGAACTAGTAAACATATAGTATTTCTAAGTCTAATATTATTGCAAATATAGGGACAATTGCACACAATTTATTAATGTTCTATGATCTAATGTAACATTAAACATTACTCCTCGTTCCACATTAAGCCATCAACGAATTTAATTGCGCGAGGGAATTAATTGTAAATGCTTTCACTAATTACAATACAAAAGTGAATATATAAAATTAATAAAAAAAAAAACATCCTTCCTACGCTACATATTCTTTGTAAAGAACTCGTGGAATTATGTGTTCCTCTTACATTTACTAAGTAGATGTACGAATTATCATTTTGTTACCCTGTTGCAAGTTAAGTGTCGAAACTAAAGGTACTGAATAGTTTACCGAAGCATATTTTTTACGTGATACAAAAACTTTAAGAATAGACGCGTTGAAGTTCGTTTAACGTTGTCGCAACCGGCACATTTGCCCTAATTGCGCCGGGATCCAAGCGGACAACGGGAACTACGGGGGAGGGCGCGTGCTTGTTTTAACCTAGCAGTACGCAGAGCGCGCGAACGATCAAAACTTTGAATGTGATTTATCGCGACGGTAACGCGGCCCTCGCATAATATATCAGCCATCGCGGCAACAGGCGGAAATAATAGTTTGGAGAATTGTAGGCGATATCAATGCGCAACGGGCGCGGCGGCGTCGGCCGCTGTCTCTGACAGCGCAATTATCTGGTCTCGCTTGCGGTCGGTACGCCGACCCCTTTTATTATCGCCCATCCCCGGAATCATCGCACCTATCATATATACATATATATATGTATGTATATATATATATACGTTCTGCCCTAATGCAATCCGCGTATTGTTGGCGGATTGTCAGATGATATCTGTCCGTCCGCGCACAAATCGGCCGAATACATTTTTGCATATAAATTTGTTTTCCACAAAGAGACTCGCTTTATCTCGGTCCTCATCGTCAGGGGTGAGCCGTCGACCTTCTCAATTCCACGGGAAGAATAGAATTTATTCCGCCGTTTTAATAAAGACACTCGACACCGACCGCGCTCTCTAATAGCCGTGATCTAGAATTTAGAATATTCTCGCCGACCGGCGACATTCGTCCCTATTGATTACGACAGAATTTCGGGCGAACGTTTACAGTTTTGTGGCGTGCTGCCGCGGTTTCCGGGTCCCCATTATTGCCGGTCGCGGTTAACATGCCGATATCGAACGCGGCTCAAAATTTCGTGGTCTTCCGTGCTCTGCTGATTTGAACCATCTGAAATCGTTGACTCGATTTAACACGCGTTATTAATGAACGAGAAACGTTTCGGACTCGCCGGCTTCGAGGAGCTTCCGCCACGTTATTAGTATCTTTCTGTGGACGAAAGCGGTGATTTTCTTCATTATACAATGAAATATAAGGTGCTTGAGAACCTTGTTGTACAATCCAGGAATTAATTAGATCGGAATCCGGGGGGGTGGCAACGCTAAATGACGCAATCGTTGCGTCACCGGTCTCGAATGTGTCCGACGAAACGGCGGATCTGCGCTGTAATTGAATATATGGTGCGAAAATTTATATTCGGAATTTACTGGACCATGGATTCGTTATAATCGTGGCAGAATGAATGCTTCTATGACAAAATTCAGTAGCTGAAATATGAAATTGTGAAGACATAAGAAGAATTTCTTAACGATGTTGCACTATTTGCAACTTGACATGGTTATTCAATAGAAATAACTTATCGTTCAATTACAGTGACATACAATCGCATCGAAAGATTGTTCTCATGCATAAATATCCGCAATCTAATTGTTACAGTTTCAACTAGAAGAGAATTTAAGCGCTGTATTAGACTACCAGCAAATTTCTAAAATAAAAGACCGATCGAAAATTGATTCGAAACAAAAAGAATGGATTTCAAGATGAACTATTGTGAATGTTAACGGAGAAAGGAAAACTAATTGTAGAGACATCGATTGGAAGAACTGGACTGTCCGAGGAAACGTCGGGTCGCTAAGTTGTTCGCTCGGCGCGTTTGAGCGCGGCCAGATTGCGCGATCGGTATAATAAAGACAGATGAAACGATGAAGGTAACTGCGCGGCTGTGTTCGCCAGCGGATACGCGGCCGGCCACGTGTCCTCGTGCACCTGTCAGCCGGGAATGTAATCGCGGAAATCAAAGAGACCGGGATCAACGATGCGAGAGATTCTGCGCCGATAGCGTCGCGTTCGCGAGAGGTGACAGCGAAAAAAAGAGAGAGAGAGAGAGAGAGGGAGAGAGAGAGGATCCGAGGGTGTTACTAGGCAGGAAGCCATTTTGGGGTTCTGACTTGATTAACTGAACACAGTCGGCCGCGCCGAAGAGAGAGGACATGCATCTGCGATACGCAAGCCGAGCGGCGGCCAACATCGGGAATCCTTGTTTGAACCGGCGAATGGGAATCCTTATGCGTGTGATAATCGAGTAACAGTGGTTTCGTCGGTGTCGTCATGATTACATTACTGATTATCTTCCGATGCAAGATCTAACCGGGCCTTTCACATCGCAACGGGAACCCTGCCGATTAAGCGTTCGCGGTTCACGAATTTTTACGAAACCGTTCGCAGCTTTCTAATCCCGATCGGAACGCTGTTTCATCTCACGAATAGACCGTGAATCTTTATGAATTATTTTTCAACGCGGCTCGACGAGATGTCAATTAAATAAAAATATATTCAATCCTCGAACAATTCTGAGCTTTCTGAGCTTTGTTCGGTAATTTTTCGAAACATATTTTTAGACATATTCCTTGCAGAATCATTAGCCTTTCTGTTGTTTCTAATGTAACGGCAATTCATTTGATTCAATTGCCGAAAATTGCATAATCGAGTGAACGATTTAAGTGCTCTGAGTGAAAATCGATCCAACCATCGTCAGTATAACACCACACAATGTAATAATATTATTCAATTTTTCATACCTTCACAATTTCATATTTCAGCCGTACAATTTTGCCATAAATGCATAACGTCCATCTACTTATGACTATAAATAGCGGATCTTTGTGGAAACCGAAGTCACTTTTATTAGATCGGTATAATTGAATGATCGATTGATGCGAGAGTCGTATTTAATATTCTTAGTAAAATATTATCATCAACAATCACTTCGTGTAAAATTGATCAACCTGAAAATTTGTTCTGTTGAAAACAGAGTAGCAACGTCGTTATTATTTGTTAATACACGTCTGTCGCCGGAGTCTAATTAAGAACAATGTCTACTCGCGACTGATCTAATGAATACGTAAGAAATGTTTTCGTCTCACGGAAGAACTATACGTAACATCTGTAAAATAATTCGCATCCTGTAAGTAAGACATTCGCATCTCTCCAGTCCTTCATTTGCTAATTAATTCTCGCGCGTTCGGTCGAACTTTTCGTTGCTTCCCGTTTTACATTTTTTATGCACGTCAAACAGGTTTGTTCAGTGACATATTACGAACACATGTTCGAGAGCATATTCATACGGGGCGGCGTTGATTACAAGAAATACTCGCGCTTGTAAATCACGATGCTCCGTGAAAGAAGAAATGCAAAGGCAAGCTTTGATTCCGTTGGTGCTATCGATGAAAACTTCTCTTCAATTTACTACGAACCGGTGTGACGTATATAGTCGTACTTGTTATTGGCAGAGCCGATGCATTTATGAATACTTCGAGGAGCTCGTCGATAAACATGAAAATTACGAGCAAATTATACAGAGGTGAAGCGTTTTCAACATCGTCGTACAACAATGACACAAATAAAACCGGGCGAGCTCGTTCTTTTTCGTAAATAAATTGGTAACGCAGCGCAAATCGAAGCACCTCTTGCCCTCCTATATCCTTCGAAAAATAATGAACCCGGCTCGACAACGAATGTTAATGAAAGCGCGCAGACGTTTGACGTTCTCGTAAATAAAAATCGAAACGTTTCATTGGCGTAGGACCTGCGCCGTAAATAATAACTAGACTTGCGGAGTTTACGCATTTCTGGCAAAATTGGGTAGGTGCAATTTAAAATAGCGTCTACGTATCATCTTCAATCTATTATAAAAGGATTCAAGGAAAACTGATGTTGTCACTGGGTTTCTATTTTTATTTAGCATAAAGAACCGCAGACTAGTAATTAGACAGTATGGAATACACGGTACACACGGGGTGAAGTGTCGAGAACGTTGATCTGTCTAGTTGTTCCGAATCGAAGAATATTAATTGTGTTCGACACGATTCGCGTCGGGCAAGAACGTAGGAGGAAAACGTCGCTGTCGAAGATACGGTACTCACAGACGGATAGAACAATCGTGGAACAGAGACGGCGATCTTTTGCGGCCGTCCAACGATCCCCAAGACTCCGGGAAGCCTCTGTTCCGGCCACGCACGACGGTTCTTTCCGTGGAGCCTTTTTCGCCGGAAACGGAAAATGGAAAACGGGAAACCGGAAAGGCCGTTTGAGCGGGTCGGAAAGGAAGGAGCGGCCACGTCGGAGGGAATAGCGATGTTTTAAGACCTTAAATTCGAGATTTATATCGTTGCAACGCAGAGCCAAAGCCGGAGCTGGCACGATGACAGCTCTCGGATCGCTGGCAACCCTTCGGCCCGTGAATGCGATTGGCTGTCTCTAGGGGTGGTGGGTGTGGCCCCCGCGGAAACCATCATCCCCGTCGGATGTCGAGACTTCACCGGATCCCCTCTACTTTTCCATCCCTCTGGAATGTGCAGCTTACCTAAACGGGTCCTCTCTCGAACTCCCCTCTCCCTCGTCCTCTCCCACTCTCGCTCTTCCTCTCTTTCTCTCTTCCGCCCTTTCTCACTCGATCCCCGCTCCGGTCGCACCCCTGAACGCCAAGCCCGACCGTTTCGGAGAGGGGGTCGTTGAAACTTCCTCAAGGGGAAACACCACGATGGGAAGGGGGGTGACAAAACGAGGGGGAGGTATCTGTGTCTAGGGACGGATAATCGGTCCGCATTACTACCTCCCTCTCTCTCTCTCTCTCTCTCTCTCTCTCCGTTTCGCCCCGTCTCTCTTTCTCTCTCGCTCACTTCCTTTCTCCGTTTCTCTCCCGTCTCTCTTATCCCGAACACGGTTCTCTCTCCTTCCCCCATTTCTCTCCTCCTCTCTTTCACTCGCCGCGCCTCTCTGTCTCGCCCTTAGTTCGCGGAATTCACTGTAAAGTCTGCAATAACGCATAGTGCGCTTTGAACGACGCTTGTCTTTTTGGCCGTGCGAAATATGATGGAAATTCATGCGTCGCTCCGACGATAATTCACTCTCTTCTTTCGAGATTTCAGCTGCGAGTGAAACGGGCGCGCGGCTCTCGCCGGTAATTTTTATTTCCTCGTTATCGCGAGCGTTTCACGGGGCGCGATAAAGGCCGCCAGATTATACCGAAGGGTTGCCGAGGTCTCGTTCCTCTCCGACAGGACACGCATCCGGTTCCTCGATAGCTCTGTTTGCACGGCGATCGCAGGCTCCGCGAAGGCTCGATTCACGTTGCTTCGGTGCCGGGAATTCCTCGAGTCATCGGGAAACGGTAATGTCGGATGTGCGAATGGAGGAATCAATTTTTTTTAACCGTTGAAAGCATCGGTCGTTTGATTTTATCTTACTTTCTGCCGTTGTTTAGGATAACAACGTGATAATTTCTCGTCGCTTGTTCCCGTTGTATCGCGTAACATTGTAGGAAAAATAATAATAATTCATTTATGTGTACGGGCAGAAAATTTTATTGCTACAGAAGAAGTAATAAAAATACGGAGATTTTATATAGCAATCGTGTAAGTACAAGCGAAGAAGGAAAAGGAAAAAGCCAAAAGGAAGTAAGGATATCGAAATACATACATATCTATGCATATGTAAATGATGCGTGAAATCTGTGAAAAATGACGCGATCAATTTAGTAGACTAGAATTTTAGTGATCACAGTCGTATAATGTGGTTACGTATTTTTGCATCCGACAATGGCGATGGATAAACTCTGACAAGCAAAATTGAATTCCAACAGGCAGACGATTCTGTGCTGAAGCATGCAAATTGTACACGTGTCCCCTATTTCTACAGATTAATTCGTAGCCAAAGTGACACGATGAAACATCAGCACGTTACAAAAATAAATTATTAACATTGCAAACCGATCTTTAAAGAATGGAAACCCGAGGGGAAATAAAACAAGTTTCAGATATTGTTTGTCCGCGGTATCTGTGATATTAATAGCAAATTGACACGAGGGATATCCAAAGCATCAAAGTTTCAGCGCCGTTTTAAAGCAACGACGATTTAATTTTAGATCAATTGTTCGCCGAATATTCGACGGTAAACCGAAAAAGATTAAAGTTTAATCAAACAATCTGCTGTATTATAAAATCGTGTAACGCGAGCCGTTGGATTAATCAAGGCGAAAGAAAAATTGGATGTTTTTAATTTAAATGAACATTTTATTAATCGAGCTGCGCACCAGTGCGCGCGTTTTTTTTCCAACGCGCTCGCAACAAAAAACGTTCCCGTTCCCAAAAAATCCGGAGAACGTATCACTTAAACGATCAATTCGTAACTAAAGCAAGAAACATTTTGTATCGCACGATTCGATATATTTTTTAGCATTAGGTCCGTTTTATTTGATGAAAATAACAGATTTATTCGAATCTATTTAGATTCATTTGCGGGGATTATCGCAATATATGGTCAATGAAATGTTCAACGGACTTCGTATAAATGCGTGGGCTACAACCACAATGCCGTAAACCACATTTTCCTCATAGCGGGTAAGAGAGAGTTATTATTTGCTAACCTGTGTTTTGTTTACTGATCGAATATATTGTTAAGATAACATAGAGTTAACTTATAGGAAATTGTAGTAAGTTATAATTGATTACGCATTCGCTACCATTGAGAACGAACATCAAATATACTTTGTGAATATAAGTATCGAAGACGGTAACATACGGCACGATAGAATCTGTAGCTTCCCTTTGACGACACTTTTCTGATATCTTAATAAAAAAGAAGGGTACGACGTAGTTAATACGATAAATACAATAAAAATCAATGTTGCTTGTAGCGAATATGTTGAACAATGGACCTTGAGGTTCGCAGAAAATTTTCGATCGCCGATTCGCGCGACTAACGTTTAACGCGCCTAGTTCTCGTCCAACATTCCTGCGTGTTTCGGCGCAGCGTTCGCACCGGTCTCACCTGAGTCAAGAGCAGGAGAAACTGGGTTCCCCTTCGACAAAGATATTCCCGCGAAGCTGTTGGACGTGGTACGGACCTATGCAGATTTCCCGGCCTTCCCGGTATTCCGTCTATGCTCAGATTCCCGGTTGCATACCTACGAGGGTTCCCGGCTGAATTCTCATCACGAGGAAACCCGTCGGGATTTCACGCGTCGGGTCGCATTACTGAATCCTACGTCGAGTTAGACGGATTATAACGAGTTGAAATAGGTTGGTCCTAAGTTCTTTCTCCGTCGAGGTTACGCCCGGTCTCCTCGTAACTCTGCTTAGTTTTTTATCCTCTTTTTCACGGTGCTCGCCTTCTGGCTCCACTCTGCGAACTCGCGATTCCTTTATCGCCGCGAAGGAAAATTCGATTCCGACGTTTCCTTCGTTTTCGGCTTCGAGACACCGGCGCCTCCGCCAGGATCGGTGTCTGTTCCGGAGATCTCGACGTAAGCACTTTTTTACCTTTAATCCCTTGCACAACCCCCCTTTCATGCTGCGACGATTAGTATTTATTCGTACTTGATAACTTTTCTAACAGGCCAGAAAATTTTTGTTTCCTGTACTGCCTTTATTTTCCTTCGTTTCTATACTCTGATAACAGAAGAATCTATTTTTACTTGGATGTAGAAGAAATTAATAATAATCATACTTAGTCGAGCTTGCATAAAATCTTCACCACGAGTCCGTCCCGTCATTATAGTGCAAGGGATTAACATTAAACCTATCGGCGCCGGCCTCACGTCTTTTATTTTTAAATTATTGGTTAAGTATAGTCTGTTATTTTATAAATTATATAAATGTTCTAAAGTCATGGAACTACCTTGACATATGCCGGCTACGCGCAAATGTTCTCGCACAAACAGCCCGGATCGTATTGTGTTAACCCCTTATACTACCGCTCCTTTCATGCTGCGACGATTAGTATATATTCGTACTTAATAATTTTTCTAATAGGCCAGAAAATTTTTGTTTCCTGTACTGTCTTTATTTTCCTTCGTTTCTATACTTTTATAATAGAAGAATTTATTTTTACTTCGATGTAGAAGAAATTAATAATAATCATACTTGGTTGAGCTTGCATAAAATCTTCACCACGACTCCGACTTGTTATTGTAGTGCAAGAGTTATAGCTTGCCCTATGTCAATTGCTGGTTTTAGAATTCATACAGTAAATCGTTTTGCATATCGGTTTTCTCAGATTTAGCCGATTACTTGCGAAATTTGTTTGGATAAGACAGAATCCCGGCGCACGCGGTCCAGATAATAGAAGCTCTATTTATTCCTGTCACCCGGCAGTCGACAATCTTCGATAATAACTGTTTAAAACCGGATGTAACGGTTCCGATTGAAACAGCGATGAATAAATTTCCAACTACCACCTGTTACGATTACCATTCATATTTTCTCTTCCATGTCGATTCTGTAATCGTCATTTTTCGATTCTAAAATCGACTCTCCCCTAAAGGGTGTATATTTACTTTTAAATTTCGCATCGTTAAAATCCTTTTTGCTCTAGATCGCCATGCAGTGTTTGACATTCGACAAGTAGAGATATTGCGGTGAAAAAAAATGTGAAGAGGTATTCGATGCAACAACGCCTGGTTACTGTTAAAAATGATTACAAATTCGGTGAAGATTATGTAGAAGTTGAAAGAAAAATTCGCGCAGAATACGGAAAAGTACATTGTCCACCGAACATGTAAAACAAACGAAAAATTAGAATATTTGACGAAAGTGATTCACTTGTAGATAAAGTTAATAAATAACACGATCTTCGTGTTCGTTCCAAAAACAATGCTGGTAAAGAATTACACAGCGGAGATTTGAGATTGGCATTGACTACGTTAGTATCTCAAATAAAGAGTGTTTTTCCGAGTTGTTTATTGACGTAGAACATTAAACAAAATCAAAGTAAAGGTTGAAGCGCAACAATCTTGTCGAGATTGGCCTAATATTTTATAAAAACTGACTTGAATATTTTTTGAATGACGAAGATATGTTCTGGTTTAGATTTTTAATACACGTACAAATCAACGAAAGACATTTTGAAAGTTTTCATTATAAGCTCAGATATAAAATTAAACAAAAAAGTGAGAAATTTAAACATTGTCTAGTATATTAATCTCTGACATCTAGAAAAAAGTGTACGGACACTTTTGCCGGTCTCTGTAAATTATTCTCAAGAACCTATTAATCTTAGACTATTTCAGAGTATTTGATATATAATTATAGAGGAGAAGTGGAGCATCGAAATCTTTTCGTTCTGTAAAACAAACCATAAAAGCTTGCGTATCGCTTGAAAAATGAACGTATAAATCACCGTGACGGAGCTTCGCTGAAAATTGTCAAACGGTGTGAAATTAAAATGTGTAAATCCGAAATCGAAATATCGCTAAAAAACTGTTTGCCGGAAGTTCTGCGAGAGCCGTGCGAACGGGGCCGACTTAGAAGAGGTCAGCTTCGGTAAAATCGTTGAAATTATCATAACGATAGATGGAAGAGGATGTCCTGAAAAGAGCCCGGTGGGTCGAGGGATCGTTTTGGGGTAATTCGAACCCGGGGCTCGTCGCGAGCTCTAAGTGTTCCTCTGCCGCTCCGAGCAGAAAACACATTGGCGAGGGTGGCGGTGGCTGGCGTTATCATGGCGCTCGAGGCTCATGCAGCTGACGGCTCAATTATCTCAGCGTGGGTCTCACACAGTCACGCCTGCGACCAAACCTGCTGCCTGGCTGGCTGCCTCGCTGCCTCGCTGCCTACACACTGCCTAGCCTGGCTGGCTGCCTGACCCCCACCCTTCGCTCGGTACTTACTCCCAGGATCCTTGAAACAGCCAACCCCAACTCTATTGTCCTCCAGCTATTAACTGCCTTTTCTCGTCCCGAATGAAGGACTCATTGCTTTCGAATGCTTTGACTCCTGTCACGCAATCGGTGTCGCTGACTGCTCCGATACCGCGCGGACTCATTGCCCTGGCTTAATCCCTTTCGACTATTCCGTTTTGTCACTGATCACGGTCGGAGTCGGGATTGTTTTGTTCGAAGAACGAACAGCGAATCGAATTTTATTCGGAGGAATTTGATTTCAAATTGTCTTTGATAAATGTATTTTAAAGTGTTGCTCGGACAAAATTTTAATCCTAGAATTTACTCGGCTTAAATTTAATTCAAGTTGTTCTAAATATTTCTCGAAAGAAATTCGAATTAAATCATTTATTCGATTTATTGTAAGAATCAAATTTTATTCGAAGAATTTTCTCTGAAATATTATTATTCGAATAAAATTTTGTTCGAAATAGTTCAAACGAATATCTGTTTATTCAATTGAAAAGTAGTGGAAATTGTTACCGGATTTGTTATTTAACAGAATCAAGTGTGTTAACGTGTAAACGTTTTCACGTGTGTCTCTGAGAAATTGAAACAGGAAAACAAATAGGTCAGAAGTTAAAAGTTTAGTAAATCTTTTATATCAGTAACGTTTTAAATTTAAGCCCTGAATAGAGCTATGTGAGCCTTTATTGTGAAAATGGAATAAAGAGTTTCACGCATACAGCGTTATATATCTCGAAACAACAACTAACCAACTGTTCGCCAGCACGCACGCCCGCTCGCGATATTCGGTTTTCGGAAAAATCCCCGGAACTAAATTTTCATCCCCGTTTTACCGTGCGCATTTCATTGCGGAATATTTGTTAAATATTTACGACCGCGGTTCGTTCAACAGGTTCAGCATCGCGTAGTAAAATATACAAATGAGGAGCGAAACGAGAGAGAGTCTAATTAAAAAACCGGGTGTATGACGGCTCCGCACACGGAGGAGAAGACATTTCTGAATCGTCGGATTTCACGGCGTGAAACGGAGGACGGATTTCCTGTTCCGAGTTTTCTTCGTCTGAGCTTCTTTGGCGCACTAATGGAAATGAAATCCTTTACGATGAAGACTCCGACAACAGCCCCCCCGACAAAGGTGAGTTCAGTCGACCCTAAAACTGAATCTCACCCCCGGCGTTACCTGCTCTCTCGCTCTCTCGCCCCTCCGCCGGCGAGCCGCGCCGCGCCGCGCCGGTCCGCTTCTCTCGCTCCGTCTCGCTCGTCGCTTCATTTGATTACATGAAAACATCGGAAGCGGACAGACCGCGCTCGCCCCTTCGTTACGTTGAGTTAATCAACCTATTAATTAATATTATCCGGCCTGTCTCGTTCAATAAAGGGAGATCAGTATCGAGCGGGAGAGAGGCCGCACACCGCGCAAAGACGATTGAAGCCGATAAAAAGGCGAGTTTGATCTTCTCTCCGCAGGGTAGTTTCGCGAAAAAAAGAGTTTAATTAAAGTCTCCTTCGGTTCGCGATTGGATTAGATCCGTCGATACGCAGATCTTTTCTGCGGATCAGCGTGATTACCCGACACGATCATCGGTCCGAAGATTCGTCCGCGTATATACAACCTGTTCGCCGTCGTCTTAAACCAGTTGGTTGACATCGACAAGTACACTCGTCGTAACGCCAATTGTTGGTATTCCTTCGTGGCGAGTATACTCGTTGAAAACAACTATCTGGTTAAGAAGGATATTTTGATATTCATGATGAAATTATATATTTTATAAAAGCTGCGCTTTTTACTTACAACCGTTTAATATCTCGATTAAGTAGAACAGGCAGGAGATATTTTCATTTCAATATCCTTCTTTTCTTCAGAGGGTCATCGCTTCTACTATTTTAAATACACTGCTTTAATTAATTTTATACATTTTATACATACAATTTTCTATTTATCGAATACGTCGCATTCAATTTTTTATTCGAGAAATAAATGCGACATAAAGGAATGCAACAATGTAATATGTTTTATTCGATAAATATAAAATTAATTATGCCATGAAGCGAATAGAAGGGACAGCGATTTGTCACTCTTCCGCTACTCTAATCTATCGACGAAAATCCAGAGGGTAGCCGTCACGTTTGCGTGGCCAGGCAAAGTCTGACGAGTTTTAGAGTGATCGCGGAAGCGACTGCGATCGGTGGCAAAGCTGTCGCTCCGTCGTCAACGGTCCCTCTTACGCGACGAGAATTCCATTGTCGACGGTCGTCGCGCGAGAGGCGGCGGGGCAAAGCGAGAAACAAAACGAGCTCGCCGCGCGCAATCTGAGGCAGAGTGAAAAACTAATTATCTCAGTTTCGACGTTACAATACGCTTTACTCGTCCGTAACGCGGCGCGCCGAGAAACGAAGCCCCCCGTAAACACACCTCCGCGATAATTTGAAGAGACCCGGGGTTACCGTGAAGGGAAATGCTCGGGGATAACGATGGTTTACATAAAACTGCTTCGTCCTGAAAGAGAGTTTATGACTCTCAATACGAAGCCCGTGTTGTTTGCTGCGTACTCCCGTCCCGTCCCCCCCCCCCCCCCCCCCCCCTCTCTCTCTCTCTCTCTTTCTCGCGCTCTTTCTTTTCTATGCTCTTCTCCCTCCGCCGCCGCGCCTCACCTTTTTCCTTTTCCAACGGTTCGCCTCGCGTCGCAGGGAAAAGATCCGGACAAAGAAGAAGGGTGGGCTGCTCATTAGGTGGCGGAAACAACGGGCGAATAAAACAACGGCGACGCGAAACAACGCTCATCGCTCTCTTCTTCACGCGCGACTTCCTCCTACGTCATCTCGTTACGTGCGAACAGGCGAGTAACGGTCCCGCAAAGCGAACCCGGAGGAAAAAGACAGACCTCCCTTTTTGCAAATACGGATCGCGAGCAGCCGGGTCCTTTAGAGCGGCTTCGCAAACCCCTGCTCGTCCGCCACCTCCTCGCCACCCGACCGCCTCCGTTTTCTTTCTATCTGGATTCGTCGGCCCGGCAGACAAAGGGGAACCGGCGATCGTTACAGGAAACGTGGGCGGTCAAAAAAGAAAACGATGATCTTTGAAGTCCCGCCGAACACACCGAAAATGTCCCGGCATCCTTGCGAAACGTCGTTCCACGCGCGTCTTTCTAATGGTCGCGCCAAAATGGCTCCCTTTGTCGACTGCTCGCGATGGCAGCTGATAGACGTTTTCTTCATTCTCCAACCCTTTGCAGTCGGACGACGATATTTTTACTGTTCCTAACACGTTCTGCGCGACAAGCGGTCGCTCGCGCGAGTACTGTTTAATCTTTTAGAGTTTACTTCTTCTTTATAGTTTTCTAAGTTTACAAGCTCGTTTGTAATGCGATAACCGAATAATTGATTCCATGAGTTTATAGCGATATAAAATAGATTTGTTTAAAGAATTTACAAATACTGTTGCATTAGCTTCAACTCATTTATATGACCAACGATTTTAGCCGATAAGATTTAGATCTGAGAAAATGTTCAAAGCGCACACACGTGTTCCTATCTCAATCGTATCAATCGTATTGTAATAAAAATACATGCATATAAGTGTAATCCACTATGCAAGAATATTAATTTTATTATATTTCATAGCTTAATAAAAAGAAAAAGAATTTCCTATCAAGAAAATTTAACATCCCTTAAAATGAAAATAGTGCATGTCGAAAGAAATGTCTTCGTTTTGACGTTTTAATACTTCGAGCACGTCAAATAAAATATTGCATACAATTGCAATTATCTGTTCCAAAATTATCATAAATTTCAGCTACTTGACATCGCCGCGAACACCGCAGAATCCTCGATCTAACTCGACACATCGTTTACGTTGCCCAATGTTCCGTTCTATCCTCTCTTTTACGTAAGCAGAGAAATAAGCTGGAAATTTTTAAGTCGAGAGAGTCACGGCCGCGAAAGGTAGAAATATCCACGCGGTTCCCAGGGTTCCGTAATATTGCGCACGGTTACATGAATGTGACATATAAACTAGCGGTTGTTACGTGATCGACGTGTATCGCGCGCTGCATCGCGTTCCGGAACGGAGAAAATGTGTGTATACCGGAATATGCGCAGTCGTATCTCGATTCTTGGCCTCACAATGCCGGAACAATTGAAACACGGCATTCCGGGTATACGCGACTGTTTTATTGCCCTCCGAGGGACTCGATATAAGCAACGCCGACTGTCAAACAACCCCCCCAGCTACAAGTTTTCCCGGCGCGTTTCTCCGCCGATACTTTTATTCGCAGTTCGTCGAACGCCCCACGAGAAGGTCGATTCGATTCTCTTACATGATTTTCAAATCAGCTGCACGCACGGCATTCACCGTTACAATTCGATCCCGTCGATGTTACCATAAATGCTGGAATTAGTTTCGGTGGTCCTAAGTCGCTACAAGTATTTACGCTATTTATTCGGTATTTATTCGGTATTTATTCGCTACTTGGTCACTATTTATTCAATATTACCAATTTATTTTGCAATAAATGTTCCCCCGGACTTACAAGGAATACCCAGGGGTTATTACATTCCTACCGCCTTATGTGGTGGCTCAAAAAAAGAATATATAAATTATTAAGCAATTATAACAAGTGTATATAATAAAAATTAGGCTACACGGTGTATAAATAAATTACACTACCTAATTACTACTCACTAATTATTTACTATTTATCCAGTGTTTTTAACTTATTGACACTTTGCCGACCGGTAGCTTATTAAATCAGCTTTTTACCCCGATAAGATTTTTAATTTATAAATGACAATCAATGATTTCTTATCTATTACCGAAGTATTATTGTATAATTTTTTAAATATTGGATACCTTTCGCGGCGAATAAAATAAATAAAATAGATAATATAAATAAATGTTAATTAATGCTAATATTGTGAAAATATAAAAAAGTTTACGACCAAATCACGGTCATTCAAAGCAAATTTGGAATAATCGAAGATCAACAGTTAAAAGCTCCCTAAAAACTACTCCTTCAAAAGCCACAGCCATTTGATACCCAAAAAATTCTTTGTTACCACCTTACACAACAATGATTGTACACGATCGAGCATCTTCCATATAAATCTCGGTGTTAAAAGAGCCTATCAGTTTTCCGGTGAACACTGTGTCAAGTGTTCATCCTCCCCTCCTCACCTGCTCTCACGGAGATCTGGTTCGGCACGGAGCGCAGGTAAGGGACGAGTTCGGAAGAAAATCTCGCGTTTGTAATTCTGCGGCGGGGGGGAGGGAGGGAGGTTTGTCACGCAGAATACGGGAACGCGTTCCCGCCACCCTGCCGAACCGGAAACCATTTGTCCAGGCACGGCCGCGCAGTGAGTAAACACGTGGCCGAGGGTTTGGTTTCGCGTATGAGGTTACGAGGGTGCACGGAGATGGCGAAGCGGAGAACGAGGGCTCGGCGGCCCGGGGGAGGGAGGCCGTTGATTTTCGTTCTGGGTTGTAGGCGCAGAGACCGGGTGCAGAAATCGTGTGGGTTTCTATCCCCGCGGGCTATATCCCCGGAATCAGCTGCCAGATTATTCTATTACCGCGTATCAACATGGGCTTTGTTTGGTCTGAAAACACGGGCCCGCCACATTGTTTCAGCCAGATAAAGAATTTAACGTCGGGTAATTAAAAGGACCGGCCTCGGGGACAGGTCCGTCGCGGGAGGGGGGGGGGGGGGGGGCCGCTCCGGGACAGTTCTCTCTCCTTACCTTTTTAAATCCGGAGCGGGAACGTCCGCCGGCTCGTCTTCTCGCCCCCAAATCCCTCCTCAGGGACATTTTCTGCTTCCGTTTAGGCCCGTCGATCTGACGCGCGTGCTTGCCGTTCCGCAACCGCCGATGGAGAACGGCGGGACCGCTGAACACAGGGCGCATTTTACACATTTTAATAACATTTCCACTTTAATTCTATCGTAAACGATTCTACTAGTTGGTAATCTGAATTGTCTCTCCAATTTTTATAGAATGGTCCATGAAATGTGACATCTTCGATCTTACCAATTTGCAATAAATTATGTTTCGGAAAATTTTGTATAATTTTTTTTCTAATATAAGTTAATAACTAATTACGCGAAGCAGTTTTCCTTTTTATTTTATTTTTTTATTGTCGGATTTCATATAGTGTACCTATTATATAAACCGGGATGATTTTAACTATCAGAGAGTATAGGTAATCTCGTAACTCCATAAGCTTCTCGTATTAGCAGCGTATAGTCAAAATAAATCGTGAAGTTTGAAAAAAAAGTGGCATTCAAACAAGAATACGCTTTTTCTAAGATGCCGAAAAACGAATATCTCTGGGGTGGCGATTTTTTTTTTGCAAATTCTCGTTTTAATACCGTTTCGAAGACAATAGTCCGAATAAAATGGAGCGATCGAAAATTTGTCTATTAGCGGAAGGTATTATTCGATGCGGCGACCAGCCGGTGAAACAATAAATGAAGCACTAAAATCGATGGTCGCTCGCACAGAGTGCCGGTAAATGGAGAATCGGAACGGTCGATTGAAAATAGGGTACAAATTGGATATGGTAGTTTCGTTTCGGTTGAAATGGGCTTATGGTAATTTTGTTTTCTCACGACGAACGCTCCGCACATTACGCCCCGCGTGTGTACCGTTTGAAGTATGGGCCGCTTTACCAACCCTCTGTAATTTGTAACTGGATAAAGGGATGAACCTTAATCGCGGTATTAAAAAAACGAAAATTAGAATCGTCGTTGCGGTAACACAAAAGACGTTCGCTTTCTTAGAAAATAGTTTCTGTGAAATGATCGATCGGTTGTTACCTCGTTTACAGCGGATTCTGGTCATAGGAAATTAAATTAATAAACAATTAAGATTATATTGTAAATTAAAAGTACACCAACCTGAGAGAAATGGCACTTAGCACAGTTCAATGTGCACGAGAGACGAACAATGACAGGTATCGTATAAAAGTAAATTTTTAGAAAGGTATCAATACCTGTCTAGCATTTAATGTGTTAATATGACGGTAGTATAAGTAATGTAACCGTATAAAATGTGGAATTGATCAGAAATTGCCATTTTTCATTGTTATTGATAATAGAATTAGAGAAGGATTGGAATAAAATTTTTCTTCACTCGGAGAATCATTTCTGTGAAACGATCGATTATTTGTAATTTTATTTACAGTAGATTCTGTTCATCGGACGTGTGCATGCGACGGGAGGGGGTGTAGCCGGAGTGCGCGGAACAATAATTAAAAGTACATTGGCAATCGAATTAAATTTCGAAAGGTGGTCGGCGTCGCATCTGCGTAAACGTTTTGGTCAATTTAATTATCGAAGATTGAAATTTTAGAAATGTTCAGAGACCGGCGTGGATTCCGTCGGCGGTGTTTTCGTGCTTGTAAATGATTGGGGCGAATGGAAAACAGGCGAATTATAACGATTCCAAGGAAAAATAAAATGAACGTTCCATGATCGTACGAGAAGATGATTAATAGACTGCGGATGTTACGCATTTATGACGAAAATGGATAAATGAAATGTAAAATATTGTGATAACGTTAGAAGAATCTGAGGATGTTGTTACATTATTTTAAACTTATCACAATTATCAAAAAAGGAAATACATTTTCATTTAACTTGTGTTTCTTACTATTAACATCAATAATTTTTAATTCGTATAAAAGTCTAATGATTAATAACGTCACGTGGCATGATTAACCCCTACAATAACGCACTATAATAATAAGCACTATAATAACGGGTCTGACTCGTGATAAATATTCAATGCTAGATCTAACAAATATGAATATTATTCATTTCTTCTAAATCAAAATCAAATTGAATTCTTCTGTTATCAAAGTCTAAAAACGGAATTAAATGAAGGCAATACAAAAGAGAAAAATTAGCTGGTTCTATTAAGAATAGTATTAAGTTAGTGTTAATCAAAGCAACGTGAAGTTAGTCATAGTGCAAGGGGTTAACGAATAAACGTAGAAATGATTTTCGATCGATGGCCAACGGATTCCGTGGTTCCGTAAGATCGAACAGTATCCCGCGCACTAATGCATATAATCACGATTTAAAACCTAGTACAAGTTTAATTCCCGATGAAAGTTGCATAACGTTACAACGGCCGTGTTCATTTACGGTTATTGTTGTATAATATATCGCGCGACCGGCGTAATGATTGTTTGACCGTCATTACACGTTAGATCGTGTCACGAATGGACATTGTTCGGCCGCTTTTCCAATATTCGGCCGAGTTACAATATTGTCGAATCATACGTAATCACACCGCCACCGATTGCTTGCAAATATTTGGGTTTGCTACAACGCCGGCATAAATAACTCGGTTCGCCCGCGAAATCGTTGCCTTACAGATCGCTGATGGAATTGCTTTTAATTCATAGAATCGATTTCACGGTAACACCGTCGCGATTCGAGCACCAATTGCTCGTGAGTCGATTGTTTAACCTTGTTACGATTCCTGTCCCCTCTCTCATCGGCTCTCCCCCGTTCGCCGCGAACTACTTCTCCTTCCAATTTTTCGCCCTATTTACCCAATACGTCGCTTATTTAATTATCGCCGAACTTTTGTCGCTTCAAGATCGACGTCCGAAAATTCGCGAAAAACAACGACAAATGTTATCGTATCGTTATCGAATTCCTAGAATACGATAGAGTTATTGGTACCGTCAACGGTTTCATACCGTTCGAACATAATTTTTTTATCCGTTGCTGCGCCCCGATCCATCGAAACTGGATATTGCTATTCCTACGTTTTGCGCAGCTAGCCCCCTTTCGCATTCTTCTGCATATTGAAAAAGTGGGTTTTCACCGGAATCCATTTTCTACGGTCCAAACGTTATTTTACACCGGCCGAAACGTTACCGAAGCATCGACGGTCCAAAAACGAACGCGGCCCGTAATGTCTTACAAATTGATTTCATATAAATTCATAACCGTACACGTTTTGCAAAGTCTGCCCTCCGCCCCTCCCCCCACCCGCGAAACGACCATAACCAATTTATTTAATAATTCACCGCGAAAGAGCAACTTTATGATTTCATTAATTATATTCGGCCGTAACATAAATAAGTTCCGTCGCGTTCCGTGTTTTTACGTTTGTTAACAAAGTGCAGAATTACATCCAATCAATTGTATAATCTCCGGTTACAGGAAGCTCCTGATTAATCAGAGTTCCAGCGTGTGCCCGCGACGCGGCGTACATTTTTTGAACGCGGTTGTACATCGTGCTGTGCATCGTTTCGTAAATGGACCTCGAATGTTTACGCGGAAGAAGGCAGCTGAATAAGTTCCAAATAATTTTACGGTGTTTCGAAATTCTTCGGACGTCGCCGATGTTTCGTGCTTCGCTTTTCCATTCCTGTTCGAAGCTTTTCCCGTTACTTCCGCATTAACACATTAAAGGCGGGTGTCGTAGTACTACGATTTATCTCGACTGCTGCTTAACCTTTTAGATACGGCAGGATTTTGCGCAAATAAAGTTTTTCGTAACTAAATTACGATTTTCTCTTAATATATATTTTTGCCGGATATCTATATATAGTACTAATAACATATATTCTTTTCTTAATATATTGTATATACACACTTTCACTTTAATTGTTTGCTTTAATAAATAATAAAACAATTGAGTAACGCACGAGGCATTCGCGAAAGCCACTATAGTGGCGCGTAGTATCTAAAAGGTTAAAGGCGGGAGTCGTAGCAATACGATTTAGCTCGACTGTACCTTGTCAACATTTTTTTATGATCACACAAAATATCGCCCGCTCTAGGCCAAAAAACGAGGGGGGGGGGGGGGAGGGGCGACCGCCGCGCTACCTAGCATACTTTCGTCGAGATCGCCCGCCGTTAATGTGTTAATATGTACGCACGTGTAACTTGGTCGTTCCTATCAGTTGGAGTAAATCCTTCTGCGAAGCTCGATGGCAAATATTTTCCAAAAATGTAATTACAAATTGCTCGATTTAAGGATCTAGAGCAGAATCTATCCAAAACTGGACTACGTATGATTTATGTTGCAATATATGTACCTCAGATATTTTTATAATATCGGAAACAGTAAAAGAAAAAAATCGGAAACCAGCGATGTTGACTGATTTGGTAATTCCAGTGTTAACCAACGAGTTACTTGTTCTCAGATTCTACTAACCATGCGGTTCATCGAATTATTCGACATCTCCAAAAAATGCGATAAAAATTAGCCCGTTTCCCGTCGACCATTAATCATGCAAATAGCTGATACGCGTCTGCAGAAAAATATATCCGCAGCTTGCAGCGGAAGTGTTCGAAGGTCGTTGTAAATTATTTTCCAATAAACGTAAAAAACAATTATTTGGCAACAACCGGACGGAACCCCGGAGCCGGAATCGGCAGCAATTTCTTCGCTGGCGCATGGAACCCCGGCGCGCCGACAAATTTCCAATCTCTTGCGAATATAGGAACCGGCAGGAAACAGAAAATAAAAAAAAATGCGACGATTCATGAATGGTAACACCGTGGGCACTTTGAAAAAATGCGGGCGGCCGATGGTACGCCGGTGTCGCGGCGGCAGCGGCCGGGTCCGCGCGGTGCGAACAGACAGAAATTGTCGGCGGGGAAATAACGAACCGTCAGTCGATTCGTCGCCGTCGAAACAATAACAATCGGCGTGTGTTCGACGATGCGGTAATTAAAATAAAATTAATTGGATTGGTCGTGTGCGCGTTCCCGTGCCGGGAACTTTCGAAGGAGATGGCTGCACAGCCGTAGGGGCGTTTTGTGCGTTATTGCATATAATGCACTGTTTATTCTGCATCCTCCCTCCACGACCGCCGGCCACCCTCGCGCCACCGCCGACCCCCCCCCCCCCCTCCCCCCCCCGCCACGTTTCCGCGCGTACATGCGTGCACGTACCTATGTGCACAGCGTCAATCCGCTTCTTCTCTCCTCTTCCCTCTTTAGGAATCTTTCCGTGGTGGACGCGGACGCGGGTCTCGGTGTCCGTGCGATTTAATGGATACGTTTTCCATTCCTGGGCCGCGATTTTGCAATCACTGACTTCCCTGTGCCCGTCGCCCTGAAAAACAAAACGGCAATGTTATTTTTATATTCGCACGGAGTCGGTAGATCACGGCGGGTCTAAGGTCCGCGAACGGGGACCCTTCGACAGTTTGATTAATTCGTTTCTGGCTGAGAAAATCTTTTCGCGAAGACATAATAGGTTTTCAATAGCATTCTCACGTTGGCTAACACTTCTTATTAGCAACATTTTTGCTTATTTTTAAGCATAATTAACTTTGCATTTATCAGACGAGACGTATCAATCATGAAATTAAACGTACAAAAGATAGAAGTTTTTAAAAGATGCGACAAAAATTATTTCAAATTGAAATAAATATTTTCAAAAATATCTCTTTCGAAAAATTGATAAAGGCAGCTGCAAATAATTATGAACATATCTTTAATTATACGGTTGCGAATACAGTCCGAAAATAGGGTCAATTTATAAGCGTAACTGCTATTATTATCGTCGTGTTGAATTTGTGTAGAAAAATTAAAAGTGCATTTGGTTCGTTGACGCTAGATAAATGAACAAGTAAATAGATAAAGAGAAAATTGTATGAAAAAATATAAAATTTGAATAAAATCTGAATCAAGTTTGAAGTAAAAGTAAAATACTCGATACTACCATAATTGCATGAAGACGCCAGTATAGCAATGATATTTTTTAAATGCTTCAATGTTATTGGTAATGGAAAACGTACCGTCCGCGTAGAGCGGGCAATTGTTTCTGCAATTTAAGCTAAAAAATGATTATTTTTATAAACACGGCCTGTCGAATTATTAATTATATTTCGACACCTGATACGCGACGTTATACTCGCGAATCAATATTATAGAAACTGGCATCGAATAAAAAATCGCTCGCCCAGTTGCGTTGCTGGGTTCGTGGGGGATCAAATGAGAACATTATTATTGAACCTCATTAATGAAGCGCGCGGTGCGTAAAAATCATCGCTATTGTAAAAATGAATTGTACCGTAAACAGACGAAATCCGCAGTGATTGGCGATCGGTAGGCTTCGCGCAAAATCGGAATCTCTTGAAACAATACGAGAACACAGGATTTTAACCATGACACGAATCAGTACGAATATTTTCTCATTTTTTAAAGAACAATTGTACAATATCGTCAAGATTATGTCAAATTTTATATATGCTATTTCCGTGCTTAGTTTAAGTACAAAATAAATATAGGAACAAGGGTTAGAAAAAAGGGTTGTCCTTCACTCTTTCGTTTCGCTCCGTTTTTTATTTTACGTTTTACTGCTTAATTTGATCTTTGTTAAAATTTGATGTTGCCTTAGTTAAAGCTCCAAAGTTTGATAAAAAGAAAAAAATAAATAAATATATATACATATATAACGTGTTTTACGATTAAATTGATTTATAAACATTTGTTAAATTAAATATCTACGATTCAATAGTTTCCGTACCCATATTTTTCTTATACGGATAAAATTCACGGTGCAATGATAATTTATTGGTTCGCGAAGCTGCAGCGCCCGTCTCGCCTGGTAATAATTAATTTCGACGAGCTTTCGAGATTTAGCCGTTCCGCGGAACCGATCGATACGTATCTTTTCTCGATGGCGCCGCTTGGCTGGCTCATTAAAATTTCACCGACGGAGAAAGAAAGTGAGAGAGAGTGAGAGAGAGAGAGGGAGAGAGAGTTGTCTTGATCTTTGATTTGCTTGAGAGAAACTTCACTCCACCGTGGAACCTTGCGGGGATCAGACCGATTTCAGCTTCAAATTCACTTTGACTTCGACCGGTGCTACGATTCCCACGGGATACATCGAGCCGGATGGTCTCGTACCACTTCTTCCCGTTTTCACGGAAAAATCGAGGGAAACCTGTACCCGTTCCATTTTCGTTATCTCGTTGGATACACCTGTTAAGGAACGACTGCACTTAAACTTCCCGGAACCCCGTAACCGCTGCCTGGATCGTTTCCAGGGATAAATGTTTCGTTTTTGTTTAAAAACGTTCCAGGTTGTAACTTAAAGAGCGTAAGTCCAAGAAAGTTGGATCGATCTTCTGGAAAAAGCCACCGCAGCTTCGCTATTTTCTAGGATTTTACCTTTTTTTTGCGAACCGAAGAATCGCTGAAACAATTCAGAATACACGTCGAGTATTTAGAATGTTTAATGTAATACGCGAACATTGCAACTAGTCGATTGAATTATTTAGTTGTAAAATTAGTATTATACAGCTAGTTAATATTAGACGATTAGTTTTGTTATGCATATAGTTAGCTGATATTATATAATTAGTTATAGTATATGGTTAATTATTAGGTATATTATTTATATTACAGTCTGAGAAATAATTATGCACTTGTTGAATATTATTATAGTGAGGAACCTTAGGCATTTCCTCCCAACTTTGTTTACTTAAACGTGGCAACAACATTAAAAATACCGTGCACACCGCTTAACCCATTTAAGAACTATGACGCAGGGGTTCCGTCATTTGTTTGTTTTCAGTGACCGAAGTCGCAGCATCTGCGTCAAGTACTGCAAACGATAGGATTGCAGGAGAAACGATCATTACAACAGTGACATGAACTGTTAACCAGTTAACTGTGGCGATCTCGTTGCAAAGCGTCCACCAGTGTGTGACAGTGTATTTTAAACATATTAGAATTTACGAGTATATTTTAGTTTTCGCCAGAATTACAATTTGAATATTCAATTGCAACCAAATTTTACGCACGACGGATACAATCGTCATGACACGAAATTCTGCCACATCTCCGTGACGGATATAGTTGTCAAACACACTTGACTGGTTAAAAGAAACTGAACAATTATTGTCGACTGTTGTGACCGACAAATGAAATTCTCCACCGAATTGTTTTAATCTCCGGTGCCGGCGACACAAGGATCCTCGAGTTTCGCTGTTAAATGAGTTGCGAGTACGTCGCGATATGGCGGCTGGATCTGTTTATACGGCACGCGTGAGGCTCCTAAATCCAATAATGATCCGAATATTACAGTCGGGCTAAGGTTTCATGCTATTTCCTCCGTGTATCGGCGTAATTTTATAAACACTTTGAAAATTTTGCATCGACGTGCGGCTTCCCGCGCTGAGATTGCTTGCCGTTTTAAGGTTTCGTCTACTTCGCGGGAAAATAATTACAAAATCACAGAACGGAACACTTTAAATCTTTCTTCAGCCCCCTTGAGAAGTCGCATTTGTTCAGCTTCCGCGCCCGCTCTTCCACTACGACGCCGTGCTCGCCCGTTCTGAAGCGCGTTTCGAACGGTAAATTCGATCGACGGCGAGTGTAAACTACGTCGACGCGAAAAACGTGCGATAACAACAAATCGAATTGTCTCGTCAACACGAAATTATTTATGGAATCCACAAATATTGTCTTCTGCGACTGCTATTTTATTACATTCTTTCATTGTAAAGATGCGTTTATCACGTCAATAAATAAACTTGTTGTTATTATTATTATTATCATTTTTATTAATTATTGTTTGCGGAGTTCATGCATTTGTGATGGTAATGAATAGATCAAATACAATATTAGCAAACATTGTATTATTGTGAACTCACTAGAAATAAATGTCTACGTGGTTTCTACATGATGCAGTTAATGAAGACAGTTCTTATTTTCCATAAAAATCCACAGTCTGGTTATTAGTTCAAATTGGAACGTCTAGCTACTAAATCGGTTTCTAACTACTAAAAAAATGACGCAATGCAACGCACTTCGTCTGTATCACAGCTTTCAATATCGTGAACAGAACACGAATAACATCGCGCGGCTAGGAACATTTGTCACAACGATCGAAGTACGGAGCGAAGTTATTTTTTAATCAGACCGGCGATCAGTGGAAAAAAAAAGCAGCGCGCGTTGTATCGCCGGCAAATTCAGATCGCGCCGTGGAATATTCAATTGTCACGCGCGGCTTATCGTTATCGGGTTACACCCCGAATTGGAAATTGCGATCGAAATCATCGCCGATGGTATTTACCGCGTGACGAAAGAGTATTCCGCGGGCCGCGATGATCTAGTCGAATAATATTATCGACTAGACTCATTCTCGTTAAATTGCAAAGTACAGAATTTCATTAACGCGAATGCAATGATCCGCTTCGGACCGTTATTTCATCGGAAATGTGTGTCATTTGGCAAATCCACGGTAAATGTGATCGCGTAAAATACATCGGGCTGAGCAAACATGGCCGACGACGAACAGGAAGATATTACTACCGATGCCGGTGACACTACCACCGATGCGCCGGATACCGATGGAGCGGACACCGATGCTCCGGAACCCGATGTTCCGGACACCGATGCCGCGGACACGGATGGAGCAGACACCGATGGAGCAGACACCGGCGCACCGAGCATCGCGAGTGCAGCGGCGAGCAAGACGAAATCTGAAACCGCGGCCAGCACGGTTACGACGACGACGACGAAGAAGAAGAAGAGAAAACCGTTTTCGATGGAGAAGTGCATGGAGAAAAGATGGAGATGCGATAATATGCCGAACTGGGAGATCCTCATGAACGCGTAAGAAAATAATGCAAATGGTAGCAAATGGAAAAATGCGGTAACTGTTGCTCGACTCTGAGATATTCGCAAAAATGTTTCCGTGAAAGGAAATGAACACTTTGCTGTAATAATAGTTTCTGTATCTAAATTTTAATTGTAATATAGTACTTGTTAGTCTTCGTGTTGTTCAATCGAGGGTGCATATTAAGCTGTATACTGTTTAAATAGTATTAATGTTGTCTTTATATTAAAAACAATTATAAATCGTTGTTTTAGGTTCTTGGAAGAGCAAGTGCAACAGGAGAGGGACGACATATTCAAGCACAGGAAACCGGCGACTATCAGCAAGTTTCCCCGAGTTCAATCAGAGGAAGACTTAGCAACCCCACACAAATGCTTGCCCCTTAACGCGTTCCAGTTCCAGGACAAACAGGACTTGCCGAATAAGATGGATCGCTCGAAAATGGTCCGGATATGGAAGAACATGCGAGCGAATCATCCGGTTCGTAAATATCTCAATACAGTTAGTTCAATTGAAGAGGCTTTGAAAAATAAATCAACCAAAGCTGTTACATTATTCCTCTATTGCTTCCTTCCTACTTTATCATTTGCATCACTTATTTTTTGAACATTTTCACTTAAAACGATTGAATAAAGGGCATAGTCGATTAAGATGGTCAAAACTGCGCTTAGAAGTTTTTCAATGAGTCATACACCGTTCGATAGCTGACCAATAGAAACTCGTCTGTGCAAAATTTTAACCCTGTAACTTGTCCGTGAGGGTAGTTACAGGGTAAATTAGATTTCGCGGTTTTCCGGCATAGGAATTCAGGAATTAGGAATGTAGGAATGTAGTAAAATGGGAATGTCGAATGTGGAATGTTGGAACGTAGGAATGTAGGAATGTAGGAATTAGGAATATAGGAATGTAGGAATGTAGGAACGTAGGAATGTAGGAAAATGATAATGTGGAATGTGGAATGTAGGAAAATGGGAATGTGGAATGTAGAAATGTAGGAATGTAGGAATGTAGGAAAATGGGAATGTGGAATGTGGAATGTAGAAATGTAGGAAAATGGGAATGTGGAATGTGGAATGTAGAAATATAGGAATGTAGGAATGCCGGAAAACCGCGGAATCTAATTTACCCTGTAACTACCCTCACGGACAAGTTACAGGGTTAAAATTTTGCACAGATGAGTTTTTATTGGTCAGCTATCGAACGGTGCATGACTAATTGAAAAACCTCTAAGCGCAGTTTTGACCATCTTAATCGGCTATGCCCTTTTTAATCCAAGTAGACTTACTGTAATAAAATTCAGTCACGGTTTGAAAACGAACGTCTTAATAAAGATTGCGAAAGATCTATCTACAACCGGTAGAACAATCGAACCTTACCTTTCAGGTGCACATGTCGAAGTCAGACTTGGACGTGCACACGGAAGTGAAGGAGACGGACAGCGGTAAATGGCCGGGGCTCTGGCCGTGCACTAAACGGGACCTGGTTGCCGAGATGAGCGAACGTCGCAGACAAGAACGAAACCGAAGGAAAGACTTGTTCCCGTGCGAACCTGACGACGAGAAGGCCGGCTCCGACGATAACGGCAACGACTATTCCGCTCGCAAGGAATTAGGCCACGCGAGGATACCTCCGGTTTGTCCGAAACCCGCGAAAGAACTGCAAGTCGATCGTGCTGCTGGCGAACATCCGGGATTAGTCGACGGCGATTATATCGTTTTCGAGATACCGTCGAAAGGGAAGGTCGCCAGGATCTACGCCGACGTTTGTATACACGGCCTGATTGGCATGCATTTGCCCGAACTGGGGCTGTATCGGCAGCGTCGTAAAACGTGGAAGTTCTGCTTTTACCAGGCCATCGTCGCTCTTCTGGCTAAGACCCAGCTTCGGTACCTTCTCGTAATTTCAACCCTTTGCACTCGAGATACAACGTACAGTATTTTGATTTTGGATTTTTTTTTGTATTTCACGCATATGAAATTGAACTAATGTTCTATATTACAATAATTACAATTTTAACAATCCTTTAAATGTAAACAAATTTAATCGTGCAAAATTACCTTAAAGAACGGCATAGCAAGGTGTGCATCGATGTCGCCATTCCAGTGCAAAAGTTTAAATGATATAGTTTTGTATTAGAACCTTGTTTTCCTTTTCACTTCTTTTCTGACTTCCTAGAATTCGATTGCTGTTTCGTTAATATTTTAATGACAAAGAATTTTAGTCCCTAACAGTAGAAAGGAGGGACAATATAAAAAGAACTTACTGTGTTACCTCGACGAGTCTCTTAATCAGCAAGAAACATTTTTCTCTCGAATACAATGTTTAAACAATAAGCTGTGCAAAGAAAACTCTTCATCTCTTGTTCTTGTCCTATTAACCCTTGCACTATGTTAACGTGACAGACTCGTGACGAAGATTTTGTGCAAGATCTACTAAATATGAATATTGTTAATATCTCTGAAATCGAACTCAAATTTGGTTCTTCTATTATTAAAGTCTATAAACGAAAGTGAATAAAAAGAATAGAAGAAACGAAAATTGTTTGATCCTATTAGGGAGAATATTAAAGATGAATAAGGGGTAACCAACGTAACGTGAAAGGCATCGTAGGGGAAGGGGTTAAGATTAAGTCGCCTAAACCTATTTAGGGTCTGCTCATCGGTCCACATTCATCAAACACCTGGAACAATGCAAAGTTACGCGTTGGCCTAACACCCCGCCTGTCGTTCCCAGATACAAGTACGCGTGGAGCGCCAATATCGACTACATCTACGACCACGCGTGGATGCTGTACACGCACATGGGCATGATCAACGTGAACGAGAAACACCGGCTGGACGACATCGTCGTGTACAATTACAAATACAGCATCGAGATCGAATTGGTCCGCGAGCTGAACGATGTGCCGGTGATAACCGGCGTCGGGTTCGATTACGAGGAGCCGAATTTGGCGAGAAAGAGGAAGCTGGAGCGGAAGAACCTGATGAACGTTCAGCTGGAGCTGGGAGCGGAGAAGATGACGGACAACCAGCAGACGCCGGTCCACAAGGGCTTGAAGAAACTCGAGGATTGGTTCGATAAGCTGAAAATACGGTACCGGAACTGCATCTACCGAACCTCGCGGTTCTGCGTCGCCTTCTGGAAGGACAACCTGTTCTGGTACCTGTACAACCCTTATCGCTGCGATCAGTTCGGATTTTGGGACGACAAGGGGTTCGCTTGCATCGTGAAGTTCTGCACGAGAGAGTCTCTGAGGTAATATTGAGTCTGATACCTATCGTTATCAGTTGACAAATTTCGATCCGATACTGAATTGTATGAAACGCGTATGTATGGGATAGAATCGACACCTCTTCGATACATACTGTGAAAGTTGTCATTATACATAAATGTTTTCTAACAAACGATAATTCGTATTAAAAGTATTAGGTATCGAATTGACTAAATATCATCGCTAATATCAGTAATAATTCCATCGCTACCCTCAGGCGGCACTTGATGATACTGACTCTGAGGGCCTACGTTTACGAGCCCCCGAAATCTGCCATGCAGAAGTACAAAGAGGCGACTGCCAAGGCAGAGCCGGTGTTGCTCGCGGAGGACGCACCGATGATGGCCGAACCCGAGGAGGGTCCACCGTGGGAGGAGGAGTGCTACACGGTGCAGATATACCAGGTGACGCACCTCTGCTGCCAGATCCACAATCTGAGGCTGCTCCAACGAATGGCCCCGAAGCCGGCGCAACGATTGGTGAAGATGAAGACGATCGACGACTGTCCGTTCGATCCTCTCGACACGAGGGACGCCTGTATGATCGAGCAGGAGGAGGGCGACATTAGGGACGCGATCGAGAAGCCTACTTGGCTGAAGCTGTATAAGATCAGCTGGGCCAAGTGCACCCCGATCGCCCAGAAGAAGAAGAGCAAGGACGCCGGCAACGGAAAGATGCGGTGGCACCAGTACGTCGTCGAGGAGTCCAACAAGCTGTTCTCCCTCTGGGGAGAGCTGCACATCACCGACGGGATGTTCGACAGGGAGAATCGCGGCATGCAGACCTACGCTTGCTACGTGGTCTGCGCGGGCATGACCAGGATCATGGCTCCAGAATACTGGAGCTCGAAGACCCTCGACGTGATCGCTATGTGCGGCGACCGTTACTACACGCACAGCAAGCTCGAGGCGCAGTTCAAGGCCACTAAGAACGAGTACAGCCACGTGAACTGCTGGAACAGGTACCTGACCAGCCATTTCACCATCGGCGAGACCATGTTCGAGGCGAACGTGTTGCCGGCCATCTGCGGCAGGCTCTACTCCAAGTCGTGCAGGTACTGCGGAATCGGTTTACCAAAGACCACAGAGCGTGAATAGAGTAGGTGTCACAGAATTCGTGGCTACCGCAATTTCGGTAGCCCCGGATTAGAAACACGTACAAGATAATTTTGTTATATTTACTTGTCAACATGTAAGACTCAAGATTTTCTCGACAACCAAAATTTTATTCCCCATCTTCGATTTCACTCCCTTCCCTGTTGCACCACCGATGCTACTAAGACACTCTGTTGCATATTTCTTTATTATATGCCTAATTATGTCTTTATTGTGCTGTAATCGATTTACAGGTACCTCTGGCAGACGCTCGAGCAGATGTTCCTCAAGTACAAGTTCGGCATCCTGACTTGCGAGAGCTCCTGCCTCGGCATCTTCAAGTTCTGCGGCTCTTACTACGTCTGCGACGTGAACTCCGTCGGACCGCCGTTGTTCTCTTACGGGGAGGGCGCCGTGTACTTGCTCCGTGCAACATACTTTTACAAGTTCATCACCGTTCTGGTGCTCACCGTCGGATCGCCCGAGTGCAGCCAGTTCGCCGTCAATCCCATCGAGATACTGAAGGTGATCGAAGTCGGTCCGACCACGCTGCCGATCGGCAGATCGGAGAAGAAGAGAGAGAAGAGGATTACCAAGATCGAGTGTCCCTTCGACGAAGAGAAGAAAAAGCAGATGAGGAAGTGGAAGGGCAGAAGGCAAGAGACTGCCAAGACCATCGACAAGATGTGCTGCAAGGGGGGTGCTGACTGAACGAATCGTCGTCGACGCCGCAAATTTTACAGTGAGCTCGCTGGAATCTTTTGCGTCGGTAGACTGTGAATTTTTTGCTTTTATGACAAATATCACCGGTCGAAATACGAGTGTAATTGCCATCAAAACTTGGGTATTTGTGTCTCTTGTCCGCGATTTACTGAGAATATTGATAAAGATTTGTAATCTCGTTGTATTAGTTATGCATTTTGTTATCTACTGTATGCGGTCCGGATATGTTAATTGTATATGTTTATTAATATATATATATCAGTTGAGACTAGGGCAACTCGTATTCAAAATAATTTATTGTAGAGGCGAATAAAAATATAATCTAGCATTTGAAGAAAGCAACTGTTCCATTGAGGTTCTGTTCGTTGTTAAATTTTCACAAAAAACATCGTTCCTAGTTAAGAAGATAAGACATCATGTTTGAAAGTTTAAGGGCTGGTCATACTTTCAGCAGCTACGAAATAGTAGAGAAACAACGATCTTCTTATTGAAGGACTTTATTAGAGTTGTAATATTCCATGTACCGAAGCTGCCTGGTTAATCGAGCTTTATGCCGACAGTCAGAGAAAATGCATGTAACAGAGGAAGAACTGCCATTTAATGTATTATTCTCCACTTTCACGAAAAATGTGCAAAAATAATTTAAATGTTTCGCGAAAAAAAATCGTAAAAGGCGTCCCTTACCGAAGGACGTTCACAATTATACCTGTCGCAAGCGATGCCGAACAGTCGTCCATAACTGCTGTGTGCGTTCCAATTAAACTAGAAAATATTTATGTTTTTATAGTGCACGTAAAATATTCGACTGCGACCTATAGCGCGGAGCATAAAGCTCGACTATTCCTTGAAAACCTTTTTACGGAAACGGGAAATTGCATCAAGTTGCTGCGGACTGTTTATTAAAAAAAGGTTTAATGGTTTCCGACTGAAAAACAATTTAATCAATTGTATAGTTAATTTTCAACGTTGCGATGGTGATTGAATTTCCATGTAATAAAACGCGACTCTGACTTTTCATGGAAAAATAAGGTAGTTTCTAACGTGTTAACGAAATTGAAAATTTTCCCATTTAAAAAATCATGCGGGTGGTACGTCCTATTGTAATCTATCTCGCAACCATAATTTTAACAAGACTTTCGTGAGATCGATCACAACATTGTAGATAATGATTATTTTTAAGTAGACGAATCTTGAAATACTCTTTTCTTAACAATTTATGAAAGCAGCCGTTTCATATTCGTTTATTAATGTAACAGTAAGACATTTATTCCAATTTTAGATGATTCTAATTTGCCGCAGATAGTGACAGATATATTGAATAAATAACTCATAAATGTATCTTGTACAACATAGGAATAGGTGGGCGGGTTTCGCAAACGAAATGAATTTTGCGAATATAGAGTCCCATATTATTTAATCCTCGTGAAAGTTACAAAATAGACGTCAACGTAGCTGCACTCGAGATTTCGCGCTCTTTATACAATTTCGGCGACAGTTGTTCGATCGCAGCGCAATGTTGTTGCAACGAAAATTCAACGCGACCATACGTCAATAGGTACAGTATAGGCGGTTTCAAAGAGACAAGAAATTGCAAATCGCGCATGTTAAGCGCGAGTACCATTGATTGCACAAGGAATTACTCTTCTAGGAGACGAACGCGAACACAAAGAAGGTCGCTTCCGCCCACGCGCGGAGGATCGGTCGCTGTATGCGTCGATGCGTACTCGCGAGTTTCCTGACTTTTTCGATGCGACAAACAAGAGCATGCAGGTTACATTTCTTTTTTAAAGAGAAAATTTTCCTCCGAAAAAAATTTGTCCTCTACCTAAATTTTCAAAGCCACCGCACGTTAAGAAAATCACGAAATACTCGTATCACAAAGAGCGACTCACCGTGTTTTCAGCAGACTACCCACCTGGTAATACTCCCAAAGGCATGCGTCACTTGAACCGGAAAACTAGGATGGTTCGCACGCGATTTACAACAAGATAAAGCGACTTGAGTTCGGACGACTGTCATTTCTCGCGATTTCCGACAGCGATCGCCTAGCCTTCCGTAGCGCCACCCTACTCTATACAGGGTCTTAGCCCAATGGATTTGTCGTGCGCTAAACTCTATTAGCAGGACCGCCTCATGAATGGCCGCGAGCACCATGCCGCATCTGATTTTCTTCCCTGTCGCCTCTGGCGGCGGATCGGGGCTGCGCTATAATTTGCTGACCACCCCAAAGTATCCTGCGCGCAGGTGGAGGGTCAGAGTCATCTCATACGCGAGTCAACAAACCCAGAGACGACCTGGACCATAGCCCACTGAACGTCGGTGTTTTGAGGAATGTCCGCACACTTGACGTCACGCTTGATGCCTGCAAGGAAGGGCGGGGTGAGACGCTGGCGGGACGTATTATATACAATATATTGTCAGGAATATCAGAGAAAGCTTCGGAGTGCAAAGAGCAGAAAAATTTTAGTGATCCGTCATTTCTAGGGGCTCCATAAACTCAGCGTCAAATAAAACCGTACAGTATTTGAGAAAACTATTCACGGAGAAAACGGTTTTTCGGTCCCTTAACCGAGCAGAACACGTTCTACTGAGTGAAAAGTATTGGAAAAATGTGGCCGCGGATCTCCGGCTAGTGGAAAACCTTGAGGAAGAGGTCCGGCAAGCAAACAGTTTGAAATGGGGTCCGGCTGCCGCGGCGAAAGTTGGCGACTTTGAATAATTGAAGAGAAAGGCGCGCGCGCGCGCGCGAACTCTCTTTCCCTCTTTCTCTCTTTCTTGAAAATAAAAGAAGCCACGTTTAAGTCGATCGTATTTAGGTCTCAGTGCAGCGACGGCGGCGCGGAATCTATTAAACTTGCACACCGCAGAGAACCGTCTTAGTTGCTAGCTCGCCCTCGGGATTTATGTACTTACCAGAACTTGCGCCGGAAACTCGGCGAACTTGCGGTGTCCATGAGTTACCGGTACTCAAGCCAAGGCGCTCTTTCACCCCTATCGCACAATACTAATAATATAATCGTCGAGGCACGTAGAACTAAGTTTCAGCCACCGCGACGCCAGTCTGCCGAGGGATTTTAATCACTGATCCATTCTGCAACGAGATTACATTCGGTGTACCGGAGTGGGCCCGAGAGCCGAGCCGCGGGACTTTTTCAGCTCAAATATTTGTCTGGAACCGCTCGCAAGGAATGGATTTCTTTCCGGTGATTAGTGCACATATTGGCGCGGCGGACTACTTTCAAATCGTTTCCAATCTTTTTATAGCCGAATCTATAACATATTGTATTTCATCTATTTGATCTATCGCGGATTTTATGTGTTCGTGAGAAGAATGAGTAAATTAAATTTGAATTGATGGCGGTATTTAAAGAATTCAAAATTATTATTGTATTACGTTCAATGGATTAAAATGATTCAGGAAAAAGATCAATATTTTATTTGTCATAGACTGTAGATTTTATGCATTTATGAGAAAAAAGGATATTTGTGACGAATATTTTAACGCACGAGAAGCGATTCTCAGTCTCCACTGTGTTTCACACGGCAGGACGAGTGACTCGCGGTGTTTATGTTAAGATAATTTAACCTTTTGCACTCGAGCGGCGCCTCTACGGCGCCATTAAAATTGTTATAACACGTTCCAAAATGATTTTTACAAATATCGCCGAAGCATAGATTGAAAAAAGTGTTGAAAGTATAACTGTTATATGAGTCACGAGACTCAATTTCACACGCATAGAATAAATTTTGTTATATAAGATGGAAATACTAAAAGTCAGAAAGAGAAATGATTTTTGATTTGCAGTTAAAATGGCTTCGAGTGCAAAGGGTTATATGTAAATTATACAATTGTATATAGTTGCATATAATCGTATATAAATTATATTTGTATTACATACAAAGTAAAATAATTTCCATACAAGACAGTCGACACATCTGAGAAAATCGCCTCGTCCTGCTACCTCACTTGGTCGGAAAAGTCGTCGTCCGCTAAGGGTTAAAAACATTTGACGTCGAGTTACTTTCGACCTTGTTAGGAGTAGTGTCATGCCAAACGGTAGGGGTGGATTCAATGGGTTATGTAATGAAACGAGAAAACAGTTTACGTAACAGAACTACTGGCCGACAGGCTTAGTCAATTTATTGAATAACAAAAAAACCAAATAATATACCAGGCCGTGGGTGTCTTGACCGACGTGTCCGGTACCTGTTTAGGCGTGACCAGAGTACAAATAATATACAATACGCGGTTCGATAGAAAAAGAGCACTGTTGTCCTCTGTAATATAATACACGCGAAATAGAGATTCGATTGGCGCTCCGACGACTAATAACAATACAAAAAGACGAAGGCTCGGCTGGCGACGACGATACAATAATACACGCGACAAAGGAAGATCGACTGACGAACCGGGATCGCTACAATACACGCGGAAACGAAGACGCAGAAACTGATACGGACGACACAACGTTACGATGCTGAGACGCGACGATAGAAACTGCGCTCTGGACAGACTATGCGACGCGGCACAGACGAACGGCGCGTGAACAACGAAATAGAATACAGGTAGCGAGGATTCTGACTCGGTTGTCGAGCGAGACAGAAAGTACGTTACGTTTCCGCGGCACCATGAAAGTGAGAGAGGGGAGGGCCGACACGGCGAGCATTTGCGGGCGAGTCGAGCGAGAGCGCGAGGATTCCACGAGCCTAGAAAGTAGGTAAGAGACAAACGACGAGGGATCAAGGCAGGAACGCGACTGACATAGCCAGTTACAATTACCATCGTGACATCGTATTGTTCGCCTGAGCGTGTAGAAACTCCGGCGACGCTCACTTGAATAAATACGGTTCTTTTGCTACGCGGAAGAAAGAATCTGTTAGACTTGAACAATCTTGGAAGCAAGAGTTGTTCAACTCACGATGCAAGTTCGATCACGGAGGCTTACCCCTTGGTACTCGAAAAACGGAGAGCTTCCGTTGAGAAGGAAAGTCGGGAGACTTTAATTTGCACGTCTGCTTATCGGACTCGTGGAACCTCGACTGCCGAACGGATTGGCTCCCGCGAGCAGTTCGCCGGTCGTGAATCACATTGACAGAGGAGGGATACCGCTCCCCCGGCTCTGCGGGGCCTATCCATTCAAACGTGCGCTCCCAAACGATTGTTCTTTCTTTGTTAGCGAGAGAACCGCGTTGCCGAATTGGCTCGTTTAGTTTTCGCACGCATACATCGCCACCGCGCCTCTGATTCGTAGGCCTCGTTTCTTAACAGACCTGTTAAAATTATTAAGGGAGGAATGACACTTTCAACAGTCGGTAAGCAGACGGTCGGAAAGCGGTGCCGAGACACACTTGACACCAGTTAAATTAGCGTAACTCTGACATCATGAAAAGGAAGGTAAAAGGTTTTGTTGTCAGAGATGACCCGCACCGTTGGCGAACTGTTAAGTTGTTCCTATTTTTTTGCAACAGATGCAGACAATTTTTTTTTATCACTTTTTGATTGAAATTATCGGATTTAATTTAAATTATCGGAATTAATTTAAATTATCGGAATTAATTTAAATTATCGGAAATTTTAATTATCAAGGCAGTGAAAGGAATGGATACAAGGAGCATTCTACGTGTACCGATGGATCAACCGATGGGATCATCAAGATCTAACGTAAGGATTCGAATACACAATTGGAAAAGGTTCATCGTGCCTGCGATCTGACGCATCGACAATAATTCATGCACGTTGTTCAATCTGTACGTACGAAATATTTCTACAATAATTCCGCCGTAGGCAGAAATACAGATAATCGACAATAATTTATATCACTGTCTATTTATCACATCGAACGTAAGCTGCAGTGGGTAAAAAAGTATTCCTACACCTTTTAAAATGGAACAACTTTTTCAGAATTCGGCCGAGCGATCTAAGTTTTGTCGGGGTCTCGAAGGAGTTAGTTCACTCTATACTGGCTAAAAAATTGTTTGGGAATATTCGAAACATGCATTATGTAGATCCCGCCATCTTAAATGTGCGATATACGAAGAATTTTCCCAGAACGTGTCTGTTTAGTTTTTCTCTGGGAGCATACGCTGGCGGGGGATGGCCAGAGGGTTCGCTCTGTCAGAGTACCTTCAAACGGGTACAATGACGAACTTTCCGCCACGTCGGTACTTGAGGTCATTGCCCGCTACCGTGTGTGTCAGAAACATTTCGAAAGGACTCAAGCGTAACTAAAAAAGCGAGTTTAGTTTCAAGTCAGTCACAAACAAATTGCAGTTCTTTCAAATAATTTTTTAGCCGTCCCTCTTAGATTCCAAAAAATGTATACCGTTCGGCCCAATTATGAAAGGGTTGTCGCGTTTCAAAAGGTGTACGAATAATCTTTTGCAATCCACTATATATGTACAAACGTATTTACAGTTTAGTTTCATATTTACATGCGAGCCGTAAAAAGGGGTGGAAACATCCCCTTCGGATCCTCCGGACTGACCAGTGAAAAAAGAGTCTAACATTCTACGTTCCGATTACGCTACTTCGAGGTCTGAACTGTCAGTATCCTGTTCCGGTTGCTGTTGCTGTTGTTGCTGTTGTTGCCTGCTGAGCAGCATGTGATCCGCAACCTTGACGGTGTTCACCGGCACGCTGTCGTCAGCACGCTGACGTTGTTCCAGCTGTAGCTTACGCATGTGCTCCTGCTCCTCTCGCTTCTGTTTACGCCATTTTGCGCGACGGTTCTTGAACCACACCTGAAATTGGAAACAGTCGATCGTGAAGGGGACTTGCCCGCTTTACCCGTTTGCATCGTTACGCGGGGACATTTGTTTGTAATATTCCGTATGCGGCACAGTCCACGTTTTATTCTCAAACTGTAACTATTTCAGCTATAGTAAAAATACCATGTTAAATAAACTCTACGAACTGATCGGAAGTTGTTTACTGTAGAAATCAATTGTGTATTGCAGAACGAGTGTACTGTAGAAAATATAATAAAATGTAGAAAATAACGAAATTGTCAATATACAACCACACGCGGTGATACGGGCAGCAATAAGTTGAACGCCGCAGACGTTCGAACACAGAAACTTAAAGCAGACTCGTGATGCAAATGGGTTAAAACCATCCTGGTTCTAGCTGAATGATAGGAAAATACTTAGCCACGAATTAATATATATGTATAATAAAGAACTTTGATCGAAATTGTTGTCTAAAACTACCCGACTACCAAAAATTCAAAGAAAATTACTGAACTTCTGTCACATGCAGTCTTAAGAAGAAAATGGTTAATCGTCGAAACGAAGTTAACTCGATACTGAACGATTTGTGAAAGGAATTTACAGATCCGCATACTAATCATGAATTTTTGGAGTTCTATGATACGTTGATGTTCTTCATTCGGTCACGGTAGTCATTTTCAAAAATGATCTGATTAAAGATTAACGATTGAAACTTGTTAATTATTATAGATTAGTTATAACTTATTAATTATTATAACTAATTCATAATAATTGAGCAGAAAGTTATTATAAATAATGTATAAATGATTACATGTATCTAACAAGATACAACCATTATTGACTAATCAAATAATGTTTTGCGTAAATTATAAAAACAAGGGACTTTGTTTCGCATTTTTCAAACTTTTCATTTGCGAAAGTCATAGAAGAGTTGAGCACAGTCGCAAATAAGAAATTTTTTCTTTCGATAAAATCTTTTTTGAACGACATCTTGTAGTCACCGGAACCGTCGCACGTCCACGTACGAAATTCTCGTTATTGAATCGCAAAATGATCAAGAGACCTCTATTTCTATCGTGATGAACACGCCGCCTAATTGATAAGCCCGGTTTAACTGCGTATTCTCGTATTCATCGCGCGGGGGTCTCGTAACAAGGTGGAAGGGAACCAGCGAAGATCAAACGGCTTCATCCCACATTCGAAATCATCATTCGTTCCTCACGCTTGTCCGACTCGATTTAAACGAACACCGAAACTCAATACCTTCGTTGTTACCTACGGCGTTTCGGATATTCCGCTGATCTCCCATCTAATTACTTAAGTGTCCTCGCTCGCGCTTCTAAACCCCCATTTCCTGTCATTGTAATTGCAAATTGCATCGCCAATCCTAATAAACGGGGACCTAATAAATTAGGCCTCGACAATTTTGAAACTGCAAAGAAGACCGCAGCAATCACGTGTTCTAACTTCCGAGATATTGTCAATTAATGTTTCGATCGCCAATACTTCGTATTAGTTTGAAAACATATCATTTTGTTCGGTCTATAGAATTTGTTCTTGCGATGTTTTTTCTCACAAATGCGCAAATCCTGCATGCTACGGATTCAATTAATGCGTGAACTCAAATTTGTTGAAATTCTTATAGTCACAGAATTATCAGATCATTGTTGACATTTAATCTGTCAGTGCGAATTTCTAAATCGAGCCTGGGCATGTATTAATACGTGTTCTCGATATTGCTACAACGATCTTTCGATTCATTTTATCGCCAGATCCCCCCCTGACATGCTTCTGTTAAATGTTTTTAATATTCCATGTTGACATTTACATATTGCACGCGTCCCGGCGCTTCCTCCATTCTCCCAGAATTCCGTTCGAACCCGTTTGTTTTCCTTCTCCTTTATTCCTTTTCTCTGCAAACACTCGGCGATCCCGGTAATCGGTTATAGTCACTCGGTTCGAACCAGCCGGCAATCGATTAATTGAGATCGAATTACATGAGAATTATCTAGCAAGCAAACTATACCGCGTCGGAACAATGACAAGAAAAGAAAGAAAACAGGAATAATGGAATACTGTAGTTACTTCGGTGTTAACAATGCAGGCGAAGACAAAGCTGGAAATGCCGATACAATAATTTTAACTGTTAATGCAACGATACAGTGTAAACACAATTCGCGGGTTAATTATTATATCGACCACCGCAATTAAACGAAATTTATTACATATTATTATTTAACCTGTTGGTGAAATAGCCTATGGCCAAACTGTTCGTATAATTTTATGCTTTCGCATTCGGAAAAAAATGTCGTTCGTATTATTAATAAATACCATTTATTGATTAAAAGTCATTAATTACTAGGTTGTTTCTCATTAACATAATAAATCCATATGATCAGTTAATGTGCGCGTTCGTTAATTGAACGAATTGAAATTCGTCAGAGAAGTGAATACTTTTCCATTGGTTAATGTAAAATGCTCATTACGACAATCAGTTTTTTACATATTTAGTTTATTGAAAATACGAAATCGATAATCGATGTTTGACAAAATTTAACGAAACATTTTTCGTTGAAAGCATAAATGAAACCTTTCATGCAGTCTATTCGTTATATTACTAAAATACACTAATACGATGTATATTATCGTTATGATAATTATGGCACTTTATTTTTTATATTCTAATGTGCTAATCAATTGTTTCTAGAATTAAAAAAAAAGAATGTTTCCAAAAAATATCGAAGTAACACATATATTACGTTTCTTTAAATTTAAAAGAAAATAAAATTTGAACTATTAATGTTTCTGTCAAGTTTTAATGATTTTTAGCTCTTCGACGAAGAAAATGACTATTTTTTAATAATCCGAACGATAATGCGTTAACAGCAACACCAACGAATATAATTTTCGTGTACACCGGCGACCTAGGACATTTCCTTTAATCGCGTCCGAACGTTTGTTCTATCCGAACACCTGTCGTCCGTGTTTCTGGCGTTCTATCGATGCAATCACGGGGGATAGAGTCCGCAAACAGCCGTCGTGCTTCTTTCCAAATACGCGGACGAAGTGCTTTAGGCCCGAGAGAGCCCGTTTCCTTTCCCGGCTTTTTCCTTCGTTTTTCCCCCGGTCTCTTCTCTACGGCCCCGTCTGGAAAAGTCGCCTTTCCACTAATTCTGTACAAACACCGAAACTCTTGCTCTCGCCGCGGCAGGTGCACGGCAGGTATATGTTGTTTCAAAGTCTTTAAAGGCTCTTGGGACCCGGAGATTTTTCTTTTGCCGGGGCCGACCACGCGTGTGGTCCGCGATAAGTGTGAATGACTTTGGGATTGCACGATTGTTCGGGTAAATTACACGGCGCGGCCGCCGCCGGGCGACGCGATTTATGTCGCGCCGACCATTGGTGTTTGCCCCGGGATCACGATCATGCTGTACAAACGGAACTCGTTATCGTGACGAACGAAACAATTCAGCCGTCTCACGCTGTGCAATATATTTCACTCGTCGCGGTTGCAAGATAGAAATTGTTCTCCGTTCGCCGCAAAATTTTACGCGCTACATTGTTCGTTCATTCGTGCTGCTCGCTAAAATTTGTACCAATGTATGACGGAAATAAAAAAAAAATAAGATAAATATAAATGAATATGATAAGAAAATGATACATTTAAACAAATTTCATCGCTGAATCACGTTCCTATTTTAAACGACTTCCCGGTATTGAATTAGCAGAGCGACATGGTTGCAGCACGCCCGGTCGCAGTAATTCCCGAACACGCTGTGAAATTACCTGATTACAGAAGTACGATATCCGTGTCTAATGATTTCACAGTACTTCGTATCGAATTAACTGTGACGATTGAATTACAACAAAGCCGTAAATTAACGGGATAACAAGTTAATTCTCTTTCCAGAAATTACTCGACCGGTGGACTCCATCTCTGGCCGAAAATCACTCGGTACAATTGAGGAGGACTCACGACGGAGATCTCGGCCCACAAAGGGGCATCTGCTGCCGAAGCGAATAGGGGAAACTGAAACTGAGCATCGCTCTCCTGGCAGTCCCTTTAAACGGGACTAGGACACTGCTTGAGAAAAGAATCTTTCCGGCGATCTAGTCTCAATGACACACCGTCCTAAGTCTATCCAAGCATTCTTGCTGCAACCTCGCTTCTGTTCGCGGATTTAGGCTCCTCGAGGACGAACAAACGTCTTCTGACTGCAATTACAAGTGCTTTATGCGAAATAAAAATCTTCTTCATTCTTTGCAACAAGCTGCAGTCGGATCATCTATTCTATAGTCATTTTAGGCGGTTGAAAATTATACGTTGGTTTACTTAAATTGGCTTAATACTTTGTCTGTTTCAGAGTCGGCCATTATTCGATTCGTTTCGTGTAAATATTTATCGAAGATAAATAAATTCGAATGAATTACTTTTGGTCGAATATTTTACTCAACAAAATTAATTAGTCGAATCATTCGAACATTTGTATTTATATACATTGTCAACCGACTGAACAAGATCCGAATAAAATTTTGTTCAAACTCTGGCTGCTCCAAACGTTTTCTATCCGCTATGCAAACATCGCACAATTTTCTTTCATCGTGAGCGCATAAAATTCATGTATCAAATATTTTCTGTCCTACGGACTTCTTCCTTCGTAGAGCACTGAAAAGTATAATCTACATTACAGGTCAACAACGAATTGTAGAATCTTTCTACATTTGTATTTCCATTTTATGTGACAAAATGTATTTTATACATATGAAATTGTTTCTTCGGACTCATGCCAACAGTTTTACTATTAAGAACTTTTTAAATCTAATCTTTGTTGGTATAAAAATTATTTTGGAACGTGATAGAATAATCGTAGTGGTGCCTTAGAGTCACCGCTCGAGTGCAAAGGGTTAAATATCAAAACGCATCCGAGTGAGACAGCTGAACAAGCTGTAAGTAAAGACACCATAAGCTTAAATGAAATTAGAACTTCCAACTCATTTTTTCGAGTGAACGGTTATGTTCCAATGTTTAAAACAGTGAGTAGAGCACGATGCGTCGTAAAATACTTGACCTTAAAAAAGTCGGTCAAGGTTAATTTTGCTCCAAACTTTTTTCAAAGATCTTCGCGGATCCAACGCTGCAAAATCCGACTGCAACGATTTTTGCACATAATTTTTGGGACACCCTTTACGTTACACCGGTAAATACGTCCGACACAATAACGTAACAAACGTGAATAAAAACCGCAACGTTGTCGTCTTTTTCCCGGCGTATACAAAACCGCAAAGAAAATAATTTCTCTGTTAATGTCTAGTTTGGCGAATTTCAACGTCGAGGGTATGAATTCCCGTAAACACGTTCATGGTCTACGTATAAAAAATGAATTCGAGGAACTGTTTTATAGCTGCCGCGTAGGATCGCACGGTTGATAAAAAAATACGAGAACTCTTTCTGCGTTTCATCGGGGGATAAAAACCGTGTGATAAGAACGCTGGAATAACGCCAAAGCCAACTCGTACAGAAGACTTCGAATTACATGGAGATCAACTTTTCTATTTCGCTATTATTCTCGGCTATTGTGCGTCAACGTTAGCCTCGAGATCGAAAAGAAATGGCAATGTTTTATGTTACGACGAGTATACTCGTCACGAAGAAGTGGCAAAATTTTGCATTACGACCAGTATACTCGTCACGAAGAAGTGGCAAAATTTTGCATTACGACGAGTATACTCGTCGCGAAGAAGTGGCAAAATTTTGCATTACGACGAGTATACTCGTCACGAAGAAGTGGCAAAATTTTCCATTGCGACGAGTATACTCGTCACGAAGAAGTGGCAAAATTTTGCATTACGACGAGTATACTCGTCACGAAGAAGTGGCAAAATTTTGCATTACGACCAGTATACTCGTCACGAAGAAGTGGCAAAATTTTGCATTACGACCAGTATACTCGTCACGAAGAAGTGGCAAAATTTTGCATTACGACGAGTATACTCGTCACGAAGAAGTGGCAAAATTTTGCATTACGGCGAATATACTCGTCACGAAGCAAGCCGAGTATATTCGTCAAAGACAGCTACCAGGTTAATTTTGCGTCTCGCCGAAATTTTTCGACAGGTCGAAATATTTCATGTTCACCGAGGTTTCCTTCGGTAAATAAACGGTTCCGTCTTGGCGCTCGCGCACGGCTCGATCGCGTCGTATTATTCCGCCATTACAAACATGTCCGGCGGGTTAATCGGCACGCACGCAAAAACGAATTGCCTCGATTAAACGTGAAGTAGCTCGTGACGAATTAATGGTTACACGCGGCCGCGGACCTTTACACCGTTAAACGACCGTACACGGGTTCTACGGGAACCGGGCCGTCGTCGCACGTGTGCGATGTTAATGCATGCGTGCCGCCCGATCATATGTATAGTTGAAGCAAACACATTACCGGGCGAAAGCTTTTAATCTAGCATACAACTTGTTGGCCCAAGTCGCGCGACGCTCGATAAATACTGGCTACAAATAATTTTAATGACCCCCATGAAAGAATTATGACAACCGAGCATGGCCCAGCCACCGCCCGGACGTTCCGCGCGAACGGTGAAACATGGTTTTGTCATCGGCACGAAATCCATGGTTGAGTATCCGAACGGTCAATGTTTGACGACCGGAAACCTAATATTCTTCCAGGCTCGACTAATTTGTCAAGTTTAGGCTACCGGTGAGAAAACCTCCGTGAAATTCTTCAAAAGATCTCCAGCGTAAATAAGTTACGAGTGGTAGTTGTTTGACGAATCGAATTTATTCGATAATTTCGGTAATGATAAAATGATTTGCACGACGATGCTACCCGTCTAGGATTCGAATAAGAAGAAATACAAGGTAGAAGCGAATATAACAAGCAGACTGCGGATCTTCATACAAAATAAAATGTTTCGATGGTAACTGTAGGAAGCAGAAGTTCGATAAAAATGTATTCTTTAATTTAATCATATTAATATGTCAAAAATAACATGACAATGTATTTAATTCCCTCAAAGTATTTGTAGTTTGTATTTCATCTACTCGGATTTTTTTTAAATGCATAAAAACCGCAGTCTATTGTTAATAATATCAGTCTACAATAAACATTTTAATAACTTTTCTGACCTATAGTATTTCCAATTATATTATTATAGTTTTTACACTATGATACTGACCCAATCGCTTATAGGAAATTTATTCAATATTTCATAGGACGTATTCGCTGTCCTAATTCAATGCTAAGACTAAATAATAAAGAAAAAGACATATAAAGTTTTATTTTCTCAATAATAATCCCATATAATCATTTGCTTTTCGAGAATAACGTAATATTATTTTCACTAAATAAATATAATCATAAGACCAGATCAGGTTTTTTCCAATAGCCAGTATTGAATTAAAACTGCGACATATTACGATAAATTTCGCGGAAATTTGAATAAATCCGTGACTTTTATGGAGCAAAATAAAATAAACTAGATCTGGCACGAAAAATACGAAAATAGGTTGTTCTATCAGCAAACGCAGTTAAACATGGACACCTGTACCAGAAAATTACTTGCTGTGAAAAAAATATTGTGTTTCTCGAGGCCACGAAACAAACCGCACGGTTGAAAAAGTAGGAAAAGTAATCTCGGCTCTTATATATGATCCTTCGACCTTACCTCGATCCTCTCCTCCTTGAGATCGACCTGCTGCGCAAGCTGCTCCCTCAGGATCACGTCCGGATAGTGAGTCTTATCGAAGGTGGCTTCCAGTTGCTCCAATTGTTCCTCGGTGAATATTGTTCTGTGGCGACGTTTCCTCTTCGCCATGGGCCCGACGGCGGCCGCGTTCGGATTTATTTGATAAGGATGAGCCGCATGGTAGAAAGCCGGCTGTCCGTGCAGCGAAACGCCGGCGGCCGCCATTGCTGCCACGTATCCGCCGGAATACAGGCTCGGATACGCGGCGGCTGAACAAATAACAGAAATGTTAATAACATCGGATCAGAATCCTCCTTTGCTTAGCGTCGCTTTCAAGAAAAAAAAAAACCCTCTCCCGACTAAATCCACTTTACCCGTTTTGAACACCGCGCTAGTGTCGGGCTCGTTAAAAATGAACGAGCAGTTCACACCCTCGCCACCGTGATTTAATCCCGCGTGCTTACGCGCGTGAATTAGCCGGCGCGTGTTACTATTTCTTCTTCCGTGTATCGTGTGTTAGATTGTGGATTTTATGTGCTCGCGACGAAGCACTGATCGGCGGAACACGAGACTGTTTAATTTTAAGTACCGCGACGCTATTTTGGACTTGTTGAATTTTATTTCATTTTTCTTCGCGTCAGAATCGACTCGGACAATTTTCATTTCAATTTTGTTTCAGCGAAACCTGTGCAAATATTTTGTAGCGTTATCGTTTCTTGAGGTAACATTTGATTAACGAGTAGAGAAGGTGGATCGTCGTTACAGGGACCCTCGGAGAGGAAAGAGAGGCGAAACAGTAGATTGCGCGTTTATTGTAATTAAAAAGATTCTTCTTTTTAATTCGGTGCTTGAAATCTCGTCAATTCTCTTAACTTATTAGAGACCGTAAGAAATTTTTATAAACACGCATCAATTAAATTTGAAATCTAAACATGGTCTGCATCTGAAAGCTCGAACTGAAATATGCTGTTTCCAACATCGTTCCAGGAGAAAACTGGAACGAAGCGGGAATATCGGTCGACGGGATGTTGAAATTGTAATATCGTTCAGCATGTTTGCGACGCCGCTGCGAATAAGGGGCGAAAAACACGAGCCGGCCTCGCGGGGGATATTTTGGTTTAAAATCTCGAAGAAAGCTGCTTAGATGCGACGTCGCCGCGTAAAAATGCGCGAAGGGCGTATTTGTGCTTTCAACCGGGCCTCGCTCGGTCTCTTTCCCGCGGGCTTGCATATTTTCCCGTTCCTCGTTTTTCATCTTCCTTGCACGGGATTGCAAGGAGCTAAATCGTTCGCGCGTGATGGAAACGGATTGTGGATTTCTGGCCCGCACATCCCCAATCTGCGCCCGTGTGCACCGTCTCCCTCTCCCTCTCTCCGTCCCCGTTCGCTCTCCTCTCTCCATCGCGCGGGCGAAATACTTAAAGCCCTCGGGGGCATAAAGGAAATTTCGTTGCCAGAACGCGTCGGGCCCTCCGAGGATTTATGCCGTCTTTCATTTTTCCGCTACGAGGCCTCGAAGGAATACCCGCCCCGCACACGAAAATTGTCATCGTCGTCGTCGTCGTCGTCGTCGTCGTCGTCGTCGCGAGTCGCGAGTCGCGGCCAGCTGACGTTCCGTTCGAGAATGTGCGCGACAAAGCCGCGGAAGTCGCTTTTCTCCGTTTTACTCTGTTTCGCTAATCGCTTTGCCCGCCGAACGGAAAACGAGACATTTCTCTCGCTATGGCGAACTTCTGCGTTTCATAATAATCTATGCTCTTCGCCGACTTTTTTCAATTTCGTTCCCATTTATCTGACAATTTCAAATTACAAAAATTTTTAAATCGTTTCTTTCAAAATTTCGCTTAATTTACACGTTTGTATACAACTACGAAGAAGTCGAATTTTGAAAGAATTATTAGACTTGGCGTAGGAACCAGTACTGAATATCGGGACTAAGATGGTTAAATTGTTAAGCTGTGCGAGTTCTTTTTTATGTAATCGAGATTTTCTGTAGCCGCTGCACAAGGAACTGAATATCTTCCTTTGGTTTTATTTAAATATGTTTTCATATAAAAATCCAATTATTATTTATTTTAATTATCAGTTATTGTTTAAAACTCGATTCACTCGACTTTGCAAGAAATGCGTAAGGTAAGGCTTTGTACGCATAAGTACACTTCACAGGTGAAAATTTGCTTATTCTCTCATTAAATGCCGTAAACTCTGTTATTTCTCCGCGATCGTGTTGCAATTTCATGTGCTTGTTTAAAATGTAGCATTAAAAGCGAGGCATAATTAATCGTATCAAAGAGCGACGCAGATATGAAAATAAAGAAAGATTTTTAGTGAGGTATATTTTTACAACGCAATGAGTTATTGGCCATCCCAATATTTTTGATAAACGTGTGCAGATTTCATGCTTCCTATGTTCACTAGTGTGACACAAACTTCATTGGGAAGACAGTGGAAACAGCTTCCTATAGACTTATTGTCTCAATTATCCATTAAGAGAGTAAAGTATTGCCTGGCACACTTGCTAAACTATTTCCGAATAACATATGTAAGTTCACACTCTCCGAGCTAAATTGTTCTAATGAATGACATAGTTGTAATCTCTTTGACAAGTGTGCAAGTCATTACATCTTAAGCGATGACGAAACTTCAAGTCAAATATTAATTTGCACTTATTAAAATGATTTAAAAAAAAAAAGTATATCATACTCGCATCCTTGCATATTAATAAAATATGTAATTTACTAAATAATATAAAAGGATATATTCTGAACCGGTTAGCTGTATTTGATAAGTATATTCGTCGTCAAGAAACTGCAGCATCTTGTATCACGAGGAGTATGATCGTTAAAAACAGTTGACTGGGAAAAAAGGGGCAGAGAAAAGACAGGGAAGATAGAACAAACAACTATCTTATTTAGAAAGAAACTTACCGAACAGATCGGCGGACGTGAAGGCCAAATGATGTATCTGCTGCTGCAGAGGGTGCATGGCGGCGGTGGTCCTTGAGGCCATAGCCTCTGGGTTCTGTATGATGGGTCCCAGTCCGGCGGTATTGCCGGGCGTCATGTTGCCGATGGGCCTGGGTGCCAGGATGTTCTCGATGGTGAAGGCGGACGTAGGTGAGGACATGGTGGCCGACGGGCTGGGCCTGGTGACCTCGCGCTGCCTGAACCGCATCTCCTCCGAGATCAAGGAACCCCTGGAGACCACTTTCTCGCAGTCGACATCGTGCCTTCTACCGCCGATGCGGTTCTGCTCGTCGGCGTTCTTCAGCTTCTGCTGCAGGCTCTCCGGGGAATAATTGTACAGATAGCGATGCCCGTATCCAGAAATACCGGGACCATCTTGAAGAGGACTCGACGGCTCCGTCATCGGAGAACGCGATCTAGGCGAGTCGCTCGCATAGGTGCTTTCTACCATGTTACGTGCCGAAGCTGCTATATCAACGTTGAACCGCCACTCGGACACTTCGAGCCTCCTCGACGAAACTCTCTTTCCGGTTCGAACTACTGTCTTCCAGCCGTGAGATCAGAGTGCCGACGCAAAGATATCGTATCTAGCCAGTCAACGACAGCCTCCGTCGCTGAGAGGACTCCGATCAGTGTCAACAACGGTCACGCGTCGGCTCCGTTCCGAATTGTCACATATCAACGCACACAGGGAATCATCTCCAGGCCCCAAAGACTGCTACGAACTCTTCGACAACCTTCCGAGACTCATCACGGACCCTTCACGGCACACTAGTATAACTGTTCCAGATGCCGAGATGCTGTTTCTGTCGTTGCACTCGGGATCGTATCACTGGCTCGCAACTGTCGCCGACAACATCGGGAGAGACGATCGAGTCGTCGATCGACGACTACAGGAAGCAACGTAACGGGAACAGTCTTCGGTGGACCCACGAAGGAGATTAGGACGAGGGTGAATCCGGCGCGAAGATGTGTCCAGTCATGCAGTGACACCGATCAGATAAACGATATCCGACGACTGGCCCTCTCCGCTCTCTGTTCTCGGCTCTCTGCTCTCGGCTCCGTGCTTAGATTTGCCGGTATCTACGCACGGGAAGCCACCCCCGTGTCAGTGACAGAGCAACAGAGAGACACCCTCGACATAACCGAACGAACTTTCGTGGACACGTCGGGGAGGAGGCGTGGCCCGTTTTGGCCCCGTCCACTTTACCCCACCGACCGGCCGGTCGACAGCATCCGCTACGCGAGGCGAGGATGCCGGGAAGTGGTGGGAGCACAGGGGTGGCTCGTGGCTCGAGAGGGAGCGACCCGACGATGGTTTCCAGGAGGATGCTGGCGTAGGTGCAATCTCTTGATGACAGCGATGGACTCGCCGCGCGGGAGGGAGGCAGGCTCGACGAAAGACGGGCGGGGGGTAGGGGGAGGGGGAGGGGGAGGGGGGGGCCGGGTGGGGGTTGGAACGCAGGAATACGACCGGCCGGATGCCCTTCCAGCCCCGTCCTCCCGAAGGCTGCCAAAGCCGGGACACACCGGGGATGGTGAGCAGCGACGCATCCGGACCGGAAACGGTGGGAGCGAAACGTATTTACAGCGGATAATCACGATGTGTCTCGCGTATTACAGAGCTTCCCGAGTTTGCCTTGCGTATCGTATTCACAAATTAATCATGCTCCCAGGAAGTGTTTGGTTTCGGAACCGTCGCGATCGAACCGGCCGGTATTGTTTCTGAAAATAATTTCTCGTTTTCCCTCTCGCCGCTCTCTCTCTTTTCTCTCTCTTCCTCTTTCTCTCGCTTGCTCTTTTCTCTCTTGCTCTTCTCTCTCTCTCTCTCTCTCTTTCTCTCCGCGACTCTCCAGGATTATCGTAGCCGACACACTCGGCTTTTTTCTCTATTTTGCTGAATTCGATTCGCGGAGGAAGCCTTCTACCGATCAGCCGGATATTCGAAAATGAGATTCGATATTTTTTCATACGAAGGCTCATTTAAACGGAGAGTCACGAGTCGATCCCGTCAGTTTGCAACCGTTGGCTGGGATTCCCGGAACTGTTCTTCTGAATACACGACCGACCCTCAATCTACGCGAATTTCCAAGAACACGTGGATTTGATACACGCAAATGAAAAGCAATGTAGGGATACGGTAAATTACTTATTTGTTTAGTTGCTTGCTAACGCGTGCGATTAATTCATTATGCTGAACAAGTAGAACGTTTAAAAAAATATAAAATGATGTAATACTATATGATGCTTTGTTGACACAGTAGAATGAAGAGGAAGATTGAACAGAATGAAAATCAATGTATTATGATTAAAATTATTTATTTTTTCGTTTGTTTGCTGAAACGAAGATTGATTCTCTTCGCTAAAAAAAAGTGAAACGCTTGGAAAAATATATAAAACGATGCAATGTCAAATAATGCCTGATTTGCCATAATAAAGCGAGACTTTTTAGCAGAAATGTTCCATTTTGAATTCGCAATTGCGTGAACCTTCGGTTTTATCTTGTTCGTTACTCTATTCCTTGTCGGATAATATTTCTGTGTCGAATTTCTTCTAGTCCGCGGCCGGACTGGAACGTCTCTCGCGATTTAAACGTGCAGATCCACCGTGATAATCGCGAAACGCCGAGACGGAATTCCCAGTTCGACGCTACGGAAACGGGAGCACAAAATTCTGCAACGTTTCGGCCAGGCAGTGCGCGGTGCGTTATGAATATTCATAACCGTGTTGAATCAAAGTAGGGCTAAACCAGAGTAATTCGGCTAATCGAGAAGGCACTAATTGCTTCATTGATTGTGGCGCTGCTGCATTAAAACACCGGTGTGTCGGGAGGTATTTGGAATTCGAACGCTGGATTATCGACTGGATATTACTGGCTATTCGACTGCGCTTTTTCCATGGCTTTTTCCCCACTGCTTTGTCGGCGATGTATGGACTCGAGTAAAATATCGAATGGATTTTTTTACACAATTTTAGATGCATCGGTGAGTTCACCACGTGTACACCGCGAACATACCTTTTTAGCAAGGACTGTTTCGAAATGTTTCCTCTTCATCACCGGCACTGATGTTATAAACAGAAGAAATTGCAGATCCTCGCAACTTTTACAATTGTAATTGTAAGATTACTCGCACAATTGCAAAGTTACCGTCCTTACCATATTCAGTGTCCGTCGCTTCTCCCGCGTCATCCGATACGGCGAATTTTTCAGCATAACCGATACGAATCTACCGAATGCATTCTTTAAATTTTCATCGACCCATTCGCATCACTGGTGTTTGCATACGCTTAGTTTATTTGAATTGAAACAACCTCGTCGAAAAAAAAAGCTGAAAAGCGTTACATTGGATTGTTCATCGGCTACGAATAAAAAGAAGAGAAACAATTTATCAGTGTGATAACTGCGAAACTAGCTTGATTAATTGATCGTTTCGAATAATACTGTACGGAACAATCGATGACATCATTGTGTTACGTTATTTTTCGCGATTCAACTGGCTTGAACATTTAATGTAGTTACGTCAACAGGATCGATAATGTTAACTTATTAGAATTATTAAGAGAGAACAAGAATTTTCATATGACTTACATTTTCCAGAATTAACGTACAGAATTTTTATTTTGCACAAGGATCCGCTATCTACTAAGAACTGGACTACGGATTTTTACGCAAAATTAAAATGTCCTACATCGGTTGCACGAAAGAAAAATTAAATAAAAATAATTTGTTTCTTCTAACAATTCTGTTAATAATTGTTAACTTATTCTGTTTATAATTTATAAAAAAAGAAAACGCTTTATATTCTTCTGAGATAAAAGAAGAGCTTTCTAGGATAACTTTGACCTAGTCTCCCCTGCAGGAAAGATTAAAGCGAGCACGGTCTAGCAAAGTTGGAAAGCCCCGCGAGGGTAGATCAGTGTCAGGATCGGCAAATTAGCGACCTAGGCGCAGGGTGTCTATCACGAGCTAATGCCGATCACAGGACACAAGCCCGGTATAGTAATCGCGTACGTCCGCGTCGCGAAATCGTGGTTCCAGCGTGTCCCCCTCCCCTGTGGGGCTAGGCTCGTTGATCCGGCAGATCTGTTCAATTATTTAAATCCCGCCCAACGCGTCCGTATTAATAACATAAAACCGTTGTAATGTGCATTGACTGTCGTCGCGATTGTTGTAGGGCCGTAGACGGGGATGGGTGGGGAGAATCGTGATGCGATACGCGGAAAACCGAGCGTGAAGAAGCTCCTCCGCTGGGGCGCGCACGTACCCCGGGCATTGTGTGCCGATCGAGCCCCCTTGGTCTCCGCGCCGGCCTTCCCTCGGGGCCCCGTGCACGCTCTGATCCTCGAATCGAAATCTGTGCCAACCTTAATCCTAATCCGTACGTTAATCGTGGCCCGATCCGGCGAACCGAATCCCATGGATTCGCGTGCGTTGTGTCCGCGCAGAGCACCGGTTTACGGCCATGATCGTTGGATCCTCGAGGCGGCAGCCAATCGGCGCACGGTATCCGATCCGACGCCATCCTAAACGCGGATGTTCCTACGAAGATCGGCCCCGCTTCTCTTCCCTTTGTCCGACCGACTCGTGAATTTCATTATCCCCGCTGCAACAGACACGACGACTCCCCGATCCCACCAGCCGCTTTTTGCCTCGTCCGATTCGTATGCTAATCGGCTGGTACACAGAGATCGCTTCGAAACGATCGCACAGATCCTTCTACGTGGCACCAGTTTACGGCGACTTTTGCGTTTCTACGAATGCAGAACGAGAATTGGCAAACACCGGCCTTAGACGGAGGTGAGAAAAGTAGGTCGAATGAATTTAATAGCCATTGTCGAACGCGAAATGGACTGCATGGGAATTTGACTGGGTTTAGGATGAGCTGGATTGATATACCGAGGACGAGGATGGCTCTGGCTGTAACGTTCTATCGGCCGTTTTGGTGTGATCCGATTTTTCGGAGACCTCTACTAGCAGCGTGGTGACGCTCGAGTTGCTCGAGATGATTGGACAGTGGGTCTTTATGCGAAATAATAATTTTCTACATTTGTTGCAAGCAGCGGCAGCTATTTAGTAAATTCTTCCACTGTTCAATAATTTCAGTGGTTCGTAAAAAATGTATCAATAGATACATAGTCTACTAATCTCCATTGCGTTTAATATTGCAGCTGTTCAGTTTTGTCGTAAATGCATCAAACTCTCATTCCAGTGATGATAAACTGATACGTTTTAATATTTGGACAGCGAGACATGGGTTTATTTTGAGCCTTAGGATAAAAATTATTATCTGAAAGCTGAGTTTTTAATTAAATCTAGGTATGCAAACTTTATAATTTACGATTATTATGGCTGCAAAGGTAAATTAATGCGGAATTTATTCAATACATTTATTGCTTGTGACAAATATTATAATAGAAATAGCTGTAACACATGTGTTAAATATATATAGTGAAATTATAAATTAAATTACGATGGTATAAAGAAGAAATGAATTAAAAAGAATCGATAAAATTAAATTATAAACGATCCGAGGTATACTCAGATACATTGTTGTCACAGATCAATTAATCAACTTTGGAGGCAGGACACCGAATACTCTTTCAATTTTCCGAATGTTGCAGAGCTTGACGGAATATGCTGTTGCGAAACTTAATTTTTCAATGTGGACAGATGATTTTGCCTCATGTTTCCGGCACAGACGACCGACACCGGTGCGATGGCTGCCTATGCAAGCCGGGATTATCCATCGCGCCGGATTATCGATTCTTTTCAACCAGGAGAAACTTTCTGGGAATCTCGGGCTGCGGCAATCAATCGCTTTCGTCGATATCCACATTTCGAATTATTCGTGTTCCCACAATTTTAATTATTAACTACGATCGTTGTTGAATCGTAGTCCCGAATGTTTGAAAGTCAGAAGCATTTGGATACTCGATATTCGAAACACTCGAATATCATTCAAGCTATCGAAATCTTTTCGAATAGGTGTATTTATTCATCGTTTGTGAATAACGAATAAAAATTGTATTCTTATTCGAATAAAGTCTTTTCAAACGGATAATGGGAATCGGATACTGTAAGGTGATCAATCACTGTGACTTCGGTTTATTATCCGACATAATTAGCTTTATATTTACCGAATAGGACATATTAAGTATCTTCGTACGAATATAATGAAAATAAAATTGTATAAAAATTTAACATATCTCACTCGATGAATATAAAATGTAATTCTGCACGAAAACGAACGAACGTCATAGCAATTCATAGTAACTGGTTCCACCATTCTCTTCGTAACAAATAAAAATTTTATTCTTACTCGTTATTTATAGTTTGTCGAACTGTAGCAACAAACAACCAAAAAAAAAAAAAAAAGGAAATAGATAGGCGTTTGAACTCAACGAGCGAGTATCGCCCATTGTCGCGAAAATTCTTAGTCGAAAGGATTGTCAAATCATCTTGCAATAATCTTAATACGGCGACGGTCATCGTTTGTTGTTTAGGAGAAAGGATTCGTCAAAGGCGACTCGGCCGCTATTTTTCGGTTTAAAAAGTTCCTGCGGCGGGAACGCTTCCACGCGAAGAATCACAATTTCCACGGTAATCATCGCGGCAGGATCCAGCCGGCGCTAATGCGCCGACAATACAGATGTTTTCACGTCTAAGCGGCGTGCTAAGTGGATGGCCTCCCTTAGGAACCAGACGAGTCCTATCCGAGGGGGGTGCCGAACTCATACCTGACCACGTACACTCGTTAAACTGAGTTACACTTGACTGGACGCCTTCGTGTTTCTTAGGTGGGGAAATAATCGACCAGAGAGAAAACTACCAGCAAAAAGCCAATGGAAGGAAATTGAGCCTGCGAATTATCCCTGGACCGACCCCGTCCACCGAGTAAAACCGGTTCGTTGTGTGCCAGTGTGTACCACGGTACCCTGTCGATTCTCTTCCGGTCGACGTCTGTACAGAATCCGAGAGGATCCGGCCGAGAAAGATAGCTTAGATGGAGGCCACGTGAAATACCCGCCCGGGCCACGATTATCCCGCTCGCGGAATCTTCGCCGAATGCGAGACGACGAACACTCACCGCGGGTGCAAATTCTGATCGTTAGAGCGGACGGGTTAATATGTTTTTCTCGGAGCGGCTCGCTGCGAACTAATCGCCTTTGTTACGGATCGCTTTCCTTTACGGAAATTTGCCGACGCGAAATATGGAGGTGTCTTTGCATCTAGGACATACGAATTTGTAATCCAGCTTTTTACGAAGAGTACGCGTGGGTTAGAGAGGGTGGTGACAGAGTTGACCGTACTACATTCGAACAACGAATACAATTTTATTCGAAGAATTTATTCGAGGAATTTATTCGAGGAATTTATTCGAGGAATTTATTCGAGAAATTTATTTGAAACGTTATTTGGCTAAAATTTTTCTCGACGGATTTATTCGACGTATTGTTCGATATATTTACTGAAATAATGTAGAAAGAGTGTGTCGCGAATCCTCTTATCATAATTTTGGTTTATTTAATAAATCATATTGGAAAAATTTATTGGAAATATTTCTCGAATAAAATTTATACGAAATGTTATTCGATATATTTACTAAACGTTCCGAAGAACAAGATTGTAAGATTCGTGTCAGGAATGATTAAGGAGAAGGTGTGAAATCCTTTTTTCACGATAGTCCACCGAATTTGTGACTGCGAAACGTCTACCCGATAATTATCAGTCACACGTTATCTTCGTAATAATTCATTAAATAACGAAACGCGACATATTAATGGACCCTAATGGATTTTTGTTTAGTTACCCGTCACGCATTAGGAAACAATGCCCACGTTTCAGTATTTTATTTAATGCTTAAACCTTTCACTCAACTTCTCCAGCCTCTTTAAATCGTTCGCATGACACTGTTAATATTCCAGTGCTCGCTGCAGCGACGCTATTTCGACGATAAATTAATAAACAATATGATTTCGTTCTTTCATTGTGCCTATGAAATTTCACATGTAATAAACTTCACGCCAACGTTGTAGAAATTTCATGAATGTAATTTGCCATTTAACAGTCAATTAGAACGGAAATTGTTGATTAATGAAATAATTTATTAATTATTTTTATGTTGATTTCCAATTGAATGGAAATACGTTTCTGCTATTATAAACTTCTATAATTTCGTAATATTCGACCGCAAATAAGAACGATTAATTTGCTACGAGGGAAAATAATGAAATCACAAAATTTCTCCGACTCAATTTTTTTCTCTTTTCTAATCGCAGTACCTTGGTGATTCTAACGATCTTATTCTATTTTCTCCGTTTTCACATTATTTAAATATCGTGATCATTTACTTTATGTTTTATTGTATCTGTTTTATTTATCCTGTTCCATATGCTACTTATGTGACATATTGTCATACTACTGCAACACCGATACTGTCTGAATGAATTCAAATAAATAGTGGCAAATCTATAATCGATTGTATAAAAACTATGATCAACCTAGAAAATTACTATTAATTTTAAATTAGGATTGGAAACTTCAAAATATCGAAGCCTGTGGATGCGGATTGCAGCACCACCGCCATGTTTAAACAGAAAGAACCCGACGCTGGAGGCCTCAAATCAAACAATGCCCGATTATTCCTTTATCCTCGTGGTCATTTTGATTTTACAAGCGTTCCCGCGACGCAAGGCAGAAAGAACGCCTGTCTTGACCCACGGAAACCAAATATTTGCATCCCATAACCGACTGGGCTAATCCTCGTGGAAACTCGCCACGGGGCTGCGGACTTTCACGGTTAGATTATGATTTTTTTTTTCCGCCGCGGCGTATTCGGCGTCTTTTGACTAACAGTCTCCGCCGTGAGTATACGATTCCGACGAGGAAGGAACAATATTTATGGTATAGGTTAAGAGGAAGCACAGGCTCCGCGGGTTCCGCCATGAATAGCCGGCCCTTCGGGAGGAAACGTCGCGCGACTATTCAACCCCCGGAAAATATTTGCGGTGGCTCGCTAATGTTCACACTTTTCCAATCCCTTTCACTTGTTCCGCGTCGTTTTTCTTTAATCCTTTACGATGTAAAGTTTTATCGGTGTTTGCCCTCCCACTCCGCTCTTCATCCGAGAAGAGGTAAATTCATCGATCGTGTGCTTACCAAAAGGATACGCAAGATTTTCTAAAATATTTCAGAGTTTCCACTAATCGTCACCGTTCACCAATTTTTCCAAAAAGAAATGATTACAAAAGTCATGCTTCTATTAAACAATTGTCCGGCTATGACGAAGTATAAAAGAAGAATGTGTGAAAGTTGCGAGAGGGTCTTTTACCATATGGACGCGTAACTATTTCAGTAAAGAGCGCGAGGACGAGGCGTAGTCACGGAAACGAGAAAGTTTAGATATCCGTGAGATATCGTCACGCCGGAAGACAGAATTGTCTTTTCGTCGTCGCGATGTTTTCGCACGCGCCGCCACGCAATTATTTATCACGGCAGACGTGCGTACGCGAGGACGCAGGACAATCGCGAATTTATTGGCTCGTACGTTAATTACTTTAATTATTACACTGATGTCAAAGGCTGATCAGAGTTACAAAGGAAGTTTATTCGACGCGGAACTATGTTTCCATCGCCCCGAGTCACTGATCGCCAATTAATTTTCCATAATTGGACGGTCATGCTGGCACGATACACGCCTTGACGCTCGTATCGGCCGCACACGCGTGCACACGTACCCACGCTTTCGGCTCTAGTGATGGAATCGAGTGAACATCCATCATGGACAGCCATCGACGATCTCCGTTCCCTATATCGTCGGGAACAGCCCACCTTTGCAATTCTCGCTGATACGCGTTTTTATTTCATCTTTGATAGTTTCATCTCAAGTCAAACCACTCGTGCGATTTAAATGTTTAATAAAATGTCGTTTCAATATAAAACTAATAATAGCGGCAATTTTTGCAACTTCGTTGAAACTTTTTAATGCGATATTGCCCTCAAAATTCCACCCTGCACACTGAACTGTAACTGATGATACAGTCTTACATTGTTATGCAACCGAATTTTAAGATCATATTCGCACGTATACGTAAATACAAACGCATGTCCATAGACTTATTCAGCTGTATAATAATATAAGAGTAGCATTATCGGGTACAGTTTATGTATAGAGTGGAATTTTGTGAACTATGTTGCACTTGGTCCCATTACTGTCGCGTTCGATGGCTCGCATACAGGGGAACGCACTTCGAAAATGTATCGGCGTCGACCGGTACGGCCGCCACGCCGTCGTATTTTCACCGCGGAACCAATTAACAGTTTTCACCTATTCCTTTTTACTGGCCGGCTCGAACTGGAAAAACAAAACGCCTGCCGGCCCCCGGTGCGTTCGTGTGCGCGTGTGTTCCTATCCAGCGTCACGAGAAGAGAAAGAGTAACGAGCGCGACGCTCTGGGTCTGGCTGGGCGATGAGGGGTGTGTAGGCGGTCGACGAAGGACATGAACGAATAAAAAAAAAAAGAAAAAAGGGAAAGAGCGAGCACGTTGATGGCCTAATATCGGCGGAAAAATCAACTTCGATCTTGTCGAATATGTATCGTAACACAGCCGCTTTGTGGCGTTCTTCTTTCATTGCCCGGCTTGTGTCCCACACGTTCATTGTGCCGACGTACCGCTTTTTGCACAGGCAAAATGGAGACCCTGATCGTTTGCCTTCCGTTCAATAGAAAACTCGTTCGACGTGCTGTACGGCTTCTTAAAAGGTTCTTCGGCCTATTTCGTCGCATTTCGATCATTTTTGCTTAAAGCCGACCCAACCGCTATTACATTGTATCCGATCGTTATCTAAATCAGAGCGCGGAATTAACGACACGCAACATTCAGATCGCGAGCACCGTGTCTCCTGACTTCCATCGCGTATTTCGCTCATCTGTGGTCGTCTAAAATGCTACACGCATACTCATACACATAAAACAACACGAAACCATTGTCAGAAATTCAAAAAATTAGCTTCCGCACTTTATAGATGATCGTAAGAAGCTGTAATCGATACGGACGATTCTTCAATTGATATAATAAATATCAATTGTTTCGCGTTTTCCGCGATTTTCCGAAATTTTGTTCATTTCCAAAAATCGAGATGACAAAAATTGTAAGGTAAATCCTTCGAATTCTCTTTTACGACTGCAACGTGAACAGCTGGGTTCCGTGTGGAAATTCAATGGTAAAAATTGCGAGAGAAATGTTGCGTTAAACGCCGGTTCTCAACGAGCTGACCGAGGTTTTGTGCATTCATGAGAAAAAATGGGAAACCGTAAAAGGATTACAAAAATCGAAGGGTACGAATAAAGAGTATCAGTGCTTCTGACCTGTTGACCCTATAAAAGCAATAATAAGACATTTATTCTGATTTTGAACGAGTGTTATTGTATAATATATATATATATTAATTAAATAACTTAGAAATGTATCTTTACAATCTGAACAATCGTAAATGAAACAATAGTGATTTTCATGGGTTCCTTGAACATTTTTAATCACAATGTGCCAAGAGGAAAATTCTTTGAAAAATTATGAACTTGTCGTTTTTTATCTAGTGGACTAGATAAAAGGGGAACTAAAAGGAGGAAACAAATTACCAGGTATTTCTGGTAAGCGTCTTTCTTTCGCGTATAGATCCACAGTTCGTTATCGAATTAAGCAAGATCGATGTAATATGCTATGAAACATTAGGTTACTTTTATTTTCTTCTAACGCCATATTATGTTTTTCGATTGGACCGCTGGCGACGCATGCTAATGGCCTGAAAAATCGATTTGAATCTCGTGACGGTCGAGGCGGGGGCTTTTAAAGCTATTTCGCCGCGGATTTCGCTAAGTGATACCAATAACCCGATGGGACAACAAGCCGGGCCCTTCAGAATTCGGCGGAGGATAAACGAAGGGCCACCAATCCCGGGGGATGTTATCTAATCCCGGCGGATTTGTTGATTCTAGAACTTGCGCTTGGCAAAGCGCAATGTGGTTTCCATGTAGTGTTGGATTACCCTTATTTTTTGCAGGCCTAAAGGCCCTCCCGAAAAACTTTACCGTGGTGAACCAACATTCTTCTGGCCTCCGTTTCAATCACCTTCGAATCCCCTCCTGTTCCGTCTCAGCATTTTCTACTTAATCACGTCCATTAAATCGATCGCGTTCAAGGGAAGCGCTCACCTTTTTCGAAATAATAATGCCATTTACTTTCTTATCAACATTGCAACTACAGAGAATCAAAATTTCCTATTAACCACGCATGTCTCGCATTTGATCAACTCGGTTTAAAAAGAAACCCAGCAAATTAATTAAGTAACCGTATAATTCTAGAAACATTAAAGCAGTTCTGCTTAGTCCGAATCATTGAGGTTCTACCAGAAAATAACTGCGTTTAATTATTTACAAAACTTGTAAGCAACTTCTAACAAGTTATGGAAAACACTACTAAAGAACCTGTACCTAATTTCTATACCATAAAAGAGCCAAAACAAAAATCGAACATTAACTGTAAGGTATTGTTGTAAATCCATCTTGGATTCAATCATGGAAAAGATGTTGCAATGTTGTCAGAGAAGTGATTCAGGAGCAAAACATGGTTCAAAGTCTCTCGAATAATTAAGAGATCAATTGACGAATAAAATGGAATATTGAACAAACCCGAACTTATGTACGATTCGGCGTTTCTTTCTGGGCTTTCATGAACAATTTGATTGAATCGTAATGCGATAAATTCATCGATCGCAAAAGTTCTGCGATCAGAATAAAGAAGCGTCGACGGTACGAAAACGGGGAACGGTGGAAAAAGGGAGGAAAGGATTTCCATCGGTGGTCTGTTATTATACCGTCCCGTGGAAATGGCGGGATCGCGCTTTATCGGGATCGAAGTGTCCTCGCGGACGCGGTTCTCGATTCGCGAAAAACAAAGACGCAATCGCGCACTTTGCCCCGCGGTTGCGTCTCATAACGATTAATCTCATAAGATTATTCTATTACACGCTACGTAAACAGAAAGCACAAACGGACGAGCGGCGCGCGCGAAAGGGAGAGCGAGAGAGGAGAGAGAGAGAGAGAGAGAGAGAGAGAGAGAGACGGGGCTCTGGCAGTGGTTTCTGCGTCTCCGGCAGCGGGCCGCCGATGTTGTTTGGTCTGAAAATACGTTATTGTTTCACCGCGATAAAAAATTCAGCGTTTGGATAATTACATCAGCGCTGATCGATCCCCAAGCCAGCCCCCGGCGGATTTTCGTTGAGTTACTGACTTACTTCGGCTGCACCCTTTCCCTCGCTCCCCGCCCCCCTGCCAAACAGACACCGTTTCTCAACCGATGTAACAAAAATCTCTCCGATTGATCGTTCCTATCGGTAGTCATGCGAATATTCTGCAATATTCCCGGCGCGTTTTGTGCTCCCGTTCGCTTCGTTAATTTACCTTGTTATTTTTATTACTGTTTTATTGATTCCGAAAAAACGGGGTCAACACGAGGGAAGATCCCCTAATTTTACAAATTTCGAGACAGCATTTTTGTTGGCTGAACAAATTTTTATTAATCACCGAGCTAACTGTGAAATGTTTAAAAATAATAGGTTAAACTTTCTTATGTTAATACTCTGATGGTAGTTTGAAGTCTCTTATGACTAAACTGCAGATTTTATGAATTTAAATATGTGAATTTTAGAATCTTAACCTATATGTTTAAAGTTGTTTAGTAAATATCTTATGACATACATATTCGGTTGGAAAGTTAATAGAACAATAATAATTGTATTAGATTGGTGCATATGAAATGTCGGATTTTTAAGCGAGTATATAAAACTGCATATCTTTTTTCAAAAGCTATGAATTTAATCAAAATGTGCCCCATTTGTTTTAATACACTTTTCCCAACGCGAGTTTAATTCATAAATGTCTGTCTTCAAGAAATTATGATTTTTCGGATCAATAAACTATAGTATGGAATTTTTCAGACTGTCTCCATTTGCATACTGTTTAGCCCACAAAAACTACGCATACCTCGTACAAAACAATTGCGAAATTAAATGAAGTAAAATATAAAATTTTATAAAATATAGATCTTTCGCCAAGCGACTTTCGTTAATTTAAACATTTAGGACAGTTTTTACGGGCTAAATAGTATATAGTATTCATATGCACCAACCTAATAAAATGCACTTTACCGCATAAGATAGAAATACTATAAGCCAGAAGATTTATTTCGATTTATAGTGCTCGAGGGGCGAGCGTCGCTGTGGACGACGGGTATTGGAGCGCGCAGTATTTTGGGCGGATATATCCGCCAGCCGTCCGCTAAGGGTCTCTAACGTCCGAGAGGTAGAGGGGAAGTTACGAAAATGCGGTAAAATGCAATCGCAGAGCTGCTCAACATGCTTCGCGCGGTTTGTAATGGAACAGCCACGCGCCGAGGGCGAACCTACTGGCAACGTAGGAGAGCTGACGTCAGAGAAGAAAAAGTCAAGTGTTTACGTTTTTCATGCTGGTGTTCGTTCTATTTCTCTTAATCCCGACATTATTTATGACAGGTCGCTGTTACTTTCTTCAGCCGAACAACGTATAATGGCAACATTGTCCTAAAACTGCTCAAAATCTGCCCGAGCTTTTACGGGCTAAATAGTATATAAATGAAGACACTCTAAAATATTCCATATCAGAGTTTATTAATTCTAAGGATCAGAATTTTTTAAGACAGGCATTTCTGTATTGATATCTTGTTGAAAAGGGTGTAGTAAAGCAAACGGGGCATATTTTGATTAAATCAACAGCTTTTGAAAAAAGATATACAGTTTTATATATTTACGTAAACATCCGACGTTTCATATGCACCAACCTAATAGAACTAATCGATGGACATCAGCTATCTTAATACAGATATAGTAAGAGTTATGCTTAACTCATCTTGCACCTAAAGGGTGTACCTTCAGTTCCAACCGTGGACTATTTTGGAATAAACAAATAATAATCGTAAAAATAAAATCATGTGTTTTTAAACTCGCTAAGCGAGTTGTACATAAGCTATGTACAAATAGAAAATTCGACCAAAGTAACTCGCCTCTAATCGTCTACACACGGTCTCTGCCCAAACACGAATCAAGGTATGCGCAGTCGAGGGGGCACGCGTGTACACAAAGCGGAAACCGACACGGGCGCGCGCTAGAAACGAAAATGCGTCTATCCGCGCCGATTTACAGAACGGGGCGAGTGTGTAGAAAAGGAAAGCAGGAATCGGTTTTTCGATGGAACCACCCGTGCGTGGCAGCTGAGATCCCTTTTCCCGAATCTTCCCATTCGCATTTCTTCCTTTCTTACCTCTTCTGAGACCTCGTGTTTTGCCCGGCTAGATAATCCCTTCGACCGAGGCACAAGGAGGGAGAGAAAAGGATAAAAGAGAGAGAGAGAAAAGAAGAAAAAGGAAAAAATCGAGAAGAAGACAGAGAAATAGAGAGAGAGAGAGAGAGAGAGAGAGAGAGAGAGAGAGAGGAGAAAGAGAGTGAAATATACAAATGTATAGAAATAGAGAAATAGAAAAATAAAGAAACAGAAAAACAGAGAAATAGACAAGTAGATAAATAGACAAATAGACAAATAGACAAACGAATAAATGAAGAATTAAAGAAATAGGCAGCAAGAAAAAAGGAGAGAGAGAGAGAGAGAGAGAAAATATTAAAATAGAAAGAGAGAGAAAATATTGAAATAGAAAGAGAAAGAAAAAAGCCAGAGAAAAGAGAGAACGAGAGACAGTTAGAGAGAAGGGGAGAGGGAGAGAGGATAAACGTGGATCAGAGTGAAGAAGCGAGAATCTCGGTCTCTCAGCGAGGGGCAGAGGGAGGGCACGACCCCGGTGTTTGCCTTTTATTAAACTCTTGTTAAACGCCGCCTTTCTTCGCACACACAATTGAATCGGCAAAACAGCGAAGATAATGCCCCAGCCTTGGCTGTGCATGGCCGAGGGCTGGGCGAGACCGGGCTTCCACGTCGGAGACTTACCGCAAACACCAGCTCCTTGTGCACCCTGAAATGGACACCGTGTAATCCGGCTCTTTATACGACGATGCCAGCATTTGACCGGCTCTTCCAGGCATGCACATCGAACCACTCCCGGTAATAAACGCTGCCGTGTCCGTCCTTTATGAAAAACCTCCGCCGGATCTTCGAACGACCGTGAAAATCGAACAGAACCGTCCTTCTATTCCTTGTGGGGCCAGAACGAAAATATTTGGATATTTCGAGCGATATTTGGCGAACCCGCATCTTAAAGCGTGCCATTGTCGATGGTAACATAGCAGATATTCCTTACCGGTGGACTCCGATCGTCTGCTCACTTCTCTCGCTTCCTGGCACGTCTTCATCCTGCGGGATGCTGTCTGTCTTTCGGGTCGTTGTTGGGAAAAGACAAGTTGCTTTAGCTGAAATTCTCATTGTCTGTAAAATTATTGAGATTGCGCAGTTTAGAGGCAAAGCGAATTTTTTCGTAGATTATTAAAAGTTGAAGTACAAAAGATGGCGTTTGTGCACTTTCTAACATTTATAGGATTGTATATGAAAAACTAAAGTTAACCATTTGCACTCAAATAGCATAGAATTTAAAGCGTTTCATTCCTTCCAAATTATTTTAATATTGTATACCCAATTGTATAATGAAGAAATTACTTTAAAAAATGATGTAGCAATTGTGATATAGCAAATGATATGATTTCATGAGACATTATCCACTCAATATTTTTATGCAAGAATATTTTATAGTAAAAGCTGTGCGAGACTTCGATAAATTCAGTATTACGAATATACGTTTGTACTTCTCTTCCGAAGGCACGAAACAAAAAACATAAAATAATTTTCACAAAAATAATAAAATATTTCAAATTCGAGTAATTATCATCCAATTAAAATATTAATGGTCATGCAAATAACCAATTATCATCTCCTCAGACATTTTTTTTTAAATTTTTGAAGCTATTATTATTTCTGTTACACTTGAGCGCAGTCTTCATGAGCTTATGAAATCATGGTCTGCTCTTCGAATGAAGATAGCTGAATTTATAGTAATCATCCACTTTATCCCTGCAGTTCTAGTACAATAAGACGAACAGCTACATATCTTCATTCGAAAAACAGATTTGGCAGTAATTTTCAACATATTTGCATATCACATTCGAAAGATCTCCGTGTCACGTTCGTCAACGACGTCTCCTGTTTTCGCAACATCGGCCCGATAGGAATTGCATTATAATTATAATTGTCCCGAAAATAAAGCTATCGGCAATCGCATTCAGTTTTATTGTTTACACAGAGTATCCGGTTTTCGATTCAATTATCGTTATCCGCCGGTTCTTCGATTCGCGCGGTATCGGCTCGTGTTCGGATCGGTGGAATCTTCGTCAAAACAATTTTAATTGCGGCTCGATAACGCCGGCAAAGCAAAGGTTACACCGAGGACAAAAGAACAGAAACGGCGAATGCACGATATTACAAAGTGTACAGCCGTCGCGTCGCGAAAAGAAAACCGTTGCGAAAAATCGCGCGACCGCGCCACGAATGAAAATTCGTCGAAACGCGCCCCGACGTCGATGGAACCGTCCGATTTTTCGTTAGAAAATAAAATCAAATAAGCAGCCGATTTCAATTGTCCTTGTTACGATTTTTTTACATTTTCCAACGGTTTCCGGAAAACGCCGGATCTGGGATGGGACAGTGGCCAGGTGCAATCATGAAAATCAAATGGGGAATGAAGGAAACAGCTGCGCGCAATTTATAAACGGTGTTTATTTTTGCAGTTCTGTTTCCATTTTTAATTTCCGTTTACAACCACAAGGACAGTCTCTACACTTGCATACGTATATACAACATATATACATATATATTTTTATATATACATATGTATATATATATTTTTTGTTTTCGGACTTTTGATTGAAAAATCTTGCGTGTTCTGTGTCCCTACGTGTCGTCCTATGCTGCGGGTCTATACACAAATACATAAATATCGTTCACTTCTTCTGATATAGTGTATATCAAGGTAAAAACTAAGTACTTATACAAAACGTAGATGAATTCACTTAACAAATTCATCCTGGTTTCACCTTGCTCTTCTTCCTTTTTTTGGTTCGTTTTTAATTGTTTTGTTACAATATGTTGGGACTTCGTTACAGGCACATTATAAGACACTCTATGTGTGCATACATATACAGTACGTGTAACTGTTGCCCACATACGTGCACTGTATACACGCATACGTTTTCCATACTTTCAGTAAGAGATATGATATTTGTATACCATTCTAACATTTACTCTAACTCACTTTTTTTGTGTCTCGACGCGTCACAACACTACGCTAGTAGTGTCGCTCGACATTCCGAGTTCTTGCTTTTTATATATTGACTAGCGATAAGGATAATTGACTAATGGATACCAAGATGAAAACACGAGATTGGATTGGTGGGGAGCAGACCTTGTTCCCGCAGGTCAAGCCACTGGAAATAATCCTAGAATTCTTTAAGCACAAGTACTTTTCGCAAACGAAGAGAGATGAACATCGATGAAAATCCAGGTAAAACAGAAAACAAATAAAAGTTTATATCAATTGCACAATTGTTTATACGGGAAACGTTTAATCAATTATTCTGTAATCGAGACCTATAATGATAACTCGGTTCCTTGATTTTTTAAAAAATGGAACGGGCGCGAATTCGTAAAAGTATCTCCAATTTCTTCGACCTGCTCGTTTTGTTCATCAGATTACGACACACGTACATAGTGCTACAGTCATAACTACGACCGTAACCATAATCGTAGGAGCAGTTGTCCCGGATAGGAACGGGTTGTTCACGTTCATTATAGCGATTTTTAACATGTTCTGTGTCGTGTGGTGACTCATGTTGGAAGCATTTGTTCGATTAGGTGAATGATCATTTTAACTTATTATTAGTATTATGAGCAGAATGTGTATGGAATTGTAAGTTAATTAGCTATCTGTTTAATTCTGTTCTATTTTATACTTTACCATTATAACTTATTAAGCTTTTTAATTTTGGATAACTTAATGTTTTCTTTTCGATTGAAAAATGGTAAGCCCAGGTGACACAGAACTCGTTAACATTTTTCTTGCATCTGTTAGTGTATAATAATTTGTCTTCTTCCGTTAAATCCTTCTTTGTCTTGGTTTCAAAGGTTTCTACATATAAAAATACACGTATATACATATATGCACTGCAATAAATCTCTCGTTTGTGTAACTGTGGAGTAGGGCACTCCACGTATGTATACGTGCTTCAGTTTCGTGAACGTATATTCGGTGTTATATACAGTGACTCGCAGCTTTAATTGCAGAGAATTTCAAGTCCGTACCTGAACAATAGATTTGGAGTTTTATCATGAAACTGTACATATTTATGCAAAAGATCTTTATAACAAAACCTAATGAACATCAATGGCACATCTATTTTGTTTTTAATATAAAGGTTGCATCACAATTTTGAAAAATGGGAGTCTGCATACGTAATTACGATTTTGAATATTTGAATTCGTCTGCGAGTCACTATATACAACACGGACACTTATGAGCACGCAACGGAGAAGCTCGAAATAAATCTAATGACAGTGAAAACAGCTTCGTTGAGAAGTATGACTCGTTTTGGCTGCTGTAACTATCTTTCTCCTCTAAAAAACATTTAATACCGTTTACCGTTCATTGGCTGTTGCAGTGGTTAATATTTTGTTAATCTATATACATCAGTCCCAATAAAATGATCCATAGAAAAATTCATGTTCAAAAAAATGTTCATCTTCTTCTTCTCTTCGTTATATTTTACTCAGGATAGGGCCGTACTCGTTATATACACATGCGCATAAGGACGGCCATTTTATTTCAATATAGTTCAAAGATATTTTTAAGATCTGTTCTGAACTTTGATATCATTGATGAAATTCGATCGAGAAAATATATCGATGGAAGATATGGTCTTCATTTTAGTTTTCGTCACGCACCATTAAGTAATGTGATAAACATATGGAATACATCCTTACAACCGACTTATTCTACTTAGAAAAATGTGTAAAATTTGTCCGTGTTTCAACACACCTGTCCCTTCAATAAAATCATGTTTGCGTGTGTGTTCGTAGAAGTCTGATTCATATGCACCGCATGGAAAGGACAAGCAAAGGAATAACATAATATTTTTGGGATTTTAATGACAATAAACTGGGTATCTTATTTAAACTGTGCACCGACAAATTAACGCTTGTTAACACGTAAGTAACCTGGTCATCAAATTCAAATCATGTATGTATTTTTACACGAAAAAAAACGTATCCGGGACATGTTCCCAATGGTGACTGATTCAAATAAAATTAAAGAAATCGTGTGTCTACGCTAAAACTTCTTCCTGCAGCAATCGTCATTCTTTGAATGATCAACGCGCATCGCATCTCGTGAGCGTTAAATCGATCATTTTTACACGACAGTTTCATCATCGACGGTAAATTTTAGAAACTAAAAGAAATCTAGAGAACTAAAGACCGACTGAATTATCGAACGTAAATGTTACACTTCTTCAACGAATGTATGTATGTGTATATATATATATAAATGTATTAACATTACAATATATTATCGACTTGCCTATCGTTGAGTAATATAAATACAGCAACGTAGCAACTCTACCAACGTTATATAAAAAGGTATACGATTCCGATGAAACGTTTCGGCGATGGAACAAGAACTTTCACATGTAATGATTTGCTATTCGACGAGTCTGCGAATATCAAATTTCGAAGAAGCTAATACAATTCGCCGTCACAGACAAATAGGAACAAAAACGAATATAGATGGCTCAATAATTGTATAACTTCGTACAAAAAGAAAACAGAAAATTAAACAAACAGTTTGAAAACAGCTTCTACGGAACGCGTTTACCGAAAGTGTTCCGTTACTTTGAGCGACTCTTTGCCTAAAACTAATAGCTAAGTACTACGGCTTCCGGTGGGTTCACCGGAAGTGAGTCCGCTACTGGACAAAGCAACGATTACAGCGAGTGGTAGAGGAACGTGGAGACCATGCGTTTATTTGATGAAGAAAAATTTAGCCATACGTGAACATTTATCCGCAAATTTCCCGTAGAAATTTGGATTTAAAGCTACATCAATGATTACCGGAGATATACACATCGATCGAAAGGTTCAAAGGTTGATTAAAAACGATTCGTTTCCACAACGGGAGAAGATCGGTCCCTCGGCTTGTGCTCCTGGATTGAAATCCTCGAGACCCGAGGTTCCCGGAAGTGAGTTGCTCTCGTTCAATTCTAGGTCCGGCCAAGAAAGAACCATTCGATTCTCCTATTCAACCCTTCAGCGATCCCGCAAACGCAGTCTGAATTATTAATTTACGCTACCTGCGACAGAGATTCCCTACGACCCACTTGCGATCTGTTCTTTCCTCTCGCTTGCTTGGTCTTACTCTACCAGTACATTAAAAGCCTGTGACGCACGCATGTCTTCTCTCGCGGACATGCACTTATAGTATGAACGAATGTTACGGCGTCACCTACGACTCTAGAACCGCGTTTGTTGGCGTATAAGACATCTCCATGGTAATGCCAGCGCTGCTGCGACGGAATCTCGATGGGATATCAGCGCAACTGTTGCGGGGTTTACGTCTGCTCAAGTGTCTCTCCACCCACTTTAGCATGGTCAACACGGAATCCGTGCTTGGCAGACGTCGCTCGGCCGATGTGCGGATGATGTGCGACGAGGCCACACGGAATGTGGCTGCCATACCTTTCAACGCCTGTAGAAAATAAACTTCTTTCACACATGGTAACTTTTATGAAAGAATCTAATAGCGAGGTTAGACAGTAGGATGATGTAGAAGAAATGAGTTCACAAGTGAAAATAACTCTGGTCGGTACAATAAGTGATGGATAACTTGTGGATTTCACATGGAATTCGTACCTTCATAGCGTCTTCATCAGTGACATCATCACCAGCGTAGATAATTCTGATACGCTCGCTCCAATCCAACCCGAAGGCTGTACGCAAGATGTAGATGGAAGCGTGGCCCTTGTTCCACTCTACCGGTGGCTTGGCCTCAATGGCACAGTGTGCAGGACCAGCCTTGAAGCCAGCATCCTCAATAATCTTCTTCGCTTGTTCGACCATCGATGTACGAAGTTCCATAGGCGTCTCGCGATAATGATACGTCAATAGAGCACCCTTGTTTTCTACCCAGGCGCCATCCTTACACAACTAAGGATCGTATAGATCATTAGTATATTAGCATCTATAAGAGCATAATACCTCCAAATTTAAAAAAAGTGCTCACTTCCTCCTGCAAAGTTTGCATCAGGTTCGCCACCTTGCCCTCGAGTTCACCAGGCACCGGATGAACAAATTTGCTACCGTCTGGATGAAGAATCTCCAGTCCGTGGTTTCCAGCATAGGTAATACCCTCGATGCCGACCATCGACTTAACATTGTTCACATTCCTACCTGATATAATTGCTATGTACACGTCAGACATATTAGAGAGCCTCTGCAAGACGTTTTTGGTTTCTAGAGGTAAAATCGCGAGGTCCGGGTGAGTGGCGATAGGCGCCAGGGTACCGTCGTAATCCAGCAGCAAGGCCAGCTTATGGTTGTCGCCGATATACCTAGGGGACATGTGTTATCACTGGAAGGTTACCCGGCTTTCATCATGAGTCAGGTCGCATCGCACGCGCGGGCCCGCCGTCTTCCAAAAGCATTTTCTGACTGTGGTGCAGCTGTTTTTCTCCAAGCGCGATGGTCAGGTCGCGAACGGCACCCAAAAAATTTTCTTCTCAATAAGAAATATTCCCTTCATTCACATGATTGATTGAACTGTATCTGGGAGAATTTGCGTGGCGCTGGGAATGGACTTATCAGGGGATAGAACACGTGCCAAGTTAATTCGGAGGAGGACCATGGATGTTAACTCTCAGAGGACATGCTGGACCCTAAGAACTTGCAGCGATGATTGTCGCTGTTGAAGATACTCGCTTGACTGCTTTTATATTCGCATATAATATCTGCTTCTAAACTCGTTAATTGGGCAGGATGACTTTAAACAATGAGCTTCTAGTTGATGATTTTAACAGTACCGTCAAAGAAATTACAGAAAATTGAGAATACTGTGCGATCAACTTGACAAATAAAGAGAGAGAAAGAGAGAGAGAAAGAGTCTCAAGCGAGAAAGCAATAACTTCTAGCGTACAAGATGTCGCGACTAATGATCACTATTTTATTGCTGAACGACGTCTATCCCGTATGATGAACCCAAGGCTTCAGGATTCTGATGAGTAAAAACGAATACCAAATCATCTTTGGGTTCTTGACTCTTGATACTAAACTGCGCTATCGCCATCAGAGTCCGCACGTCTGCAACTCTAAAATAATGAACTTTGAATCGATTTTTGAAGGTGGTTCCAATGGTTAGCGGATTAAAGATACTACCATTTCGATTCATTGTTTATACAGGCCTTGCCACGAATGATACAGTAACATAGAAATTGCTGCAAGCTCATAGGGTCAACATGCCCCCTAAGAGTGAACATGATCCTTCGTCATGCCAAATTAATACAAGATCGTAATCCTCAGAAATATCGAAAGCACCATGTTGATAATTCGTGTATCCCACGCTGCGACGTACCCAAACTCATGCTTAACTTAAGAAATTAAATCGACTCTCGAGTTATATTCGATGTTTCTTCTGCATTGCATTCCATTTCAACGGTTTCGTTAAACGAGATCAGATTTTTAAAAGCATCCCCCATCGAATAATGTATAAGCAAACAGTTTGCTTATAACATTTAAGTGCGATTAATTATTGGATAAGGATTTTTTTGTTACATCTTTAACACCTTATTTGAATAGCTATTTGTCGTACATTATTGGTTCCCGCTTAAGCGTTTGCTCTGGTCGGGCCCAGTCATGCACATCAGATAACTCCAATGATACCTACTTGCTCAAGTAATCGTCGAAATCGTCCATGGTTACAGGTTGCATCGTCGTTGCGCCGACAGAGTCGCGTTCTTCCAGCGAACCCATCACCTGCAGGAACGACTTCATCCAATAGTTAACGTCGTAGATCCTCTCGCGACGTCGCAAGTAGTTCATCCTTAATGTGCGTTCGTCTTCTGGCATAGTAAGTGCTCTGGGAACACAACAATCGATTAGTTAGTTCAAAAAGATACGTCGGTATAGATAATTTTCTGAAACTTTAATGGGCCAATGTTCACAAACTACCTGTGTATAACTTCTGCTGCTTCGTCAATCTCATAAGGGTTGCAGATCAAGGCTTCGTGCATCATTTCTCCTGCTCCAGCGAACGGAGAGACGATCAGCACACCCGGAGGTGTGTTGATCTGGCAAGCGACGAACTCTTTGGCTACTAGATTCATTCCATCCCTAAGAGGTGTGACCAAGGCGACAGCAGCATCCCTATAGAACGCTGCCAGTTCATTCTGGCTAACGCAGCCGTAAATGTAACGAATTGGTGACCAATTCGGTGTCGTGAAGCGGCCATTGATACGACCTATCAATTGGTCCATCTCCAGTTTCAAGTCTTGGTATTCGCGTACGTCTGTTCTCGATGGCACGGCGATTTGGAGCATGGTTACCTAGAAATGAACAATTATTGGTCGACAGCTCTATGAGCTGGTTTTGCATTTTTGTGTATTATAGCCACCTGTTCGCGGTGCTCGGGATGTTTCTCCAACAGCATCTCGAAAGCCTTCAGTCTGTGGACCAGTCCCTTTGTGTAGTCGAGACGATCGACGCCCAACACGATCTTCTGATTAGTCAGCATAACTTTATTAGCGGTCTCGGCCAGCGAGACGAACCTGTCGAAGGGAATACCAATTGGAAGTGGTCGGACACGCACGGTTCGGCCACCGTGCTCCACCAACAGGTTCTTGCGGTCGACCCTGCAGCCGAGGCTTCTCTGGCAGCACTCGACGAAGTTCAGACAATAGTCCCGAATGTGAAAACCGACCATGTCGCAACCTGGCACGCGATTTTACTTTCATCAGAAATGGAATTCTATCGTTGAACATAAAGTTACTGGTCGGCAGACAAAACTGGGGCCAATTGCTGGAGTTGAATCATAGCAGACTGGTCTCTCAAGCTCTATCGCTAGACGAGCATCTTATTAGAGTTTTCATCTTACAAGTTAGACCACAATTGCAAACAGTATCATCTAGTCCGTTGAACGGCATCAAAGTGCATCCTGTTTCTCAAAAGTGATGCAAAAAACTCCACCAAATTTCGGCAAACCAAATGATTCAACTTGAACAACAACCAGCAATTCGTCTACCAACCAAGAAGACGAATGCAAGCTCACCCAGCATTCCCTGGAGGATTTCATCAGCCCATGGGAACAGCCTGAATATGTCCCATGGCGGGAAAGGGATGTGGAGGAAGAAGCCCAACTTTAACCTAAGGTTCTTCTCATCGGCGGCTTGCCGGATCCAGTTTGCAGCCAGCATCAAATGATAGTCATGCACCCAGACCAACGGTGTGCCATTCGATTGATTTTGCTCTTCCTTGTGGATCTGCTCGAGCGCGGCAACCTGAATGCAAGGCGAACAATTGTTATGCCGGACGATGTCCCGGAACATTCTACCAGCGTAGAATTATTCAAATCGAATGCATCTAATGGAAATTACCGTCTTCGCGGCGAATTCCTCGTTGACCCTGGAATACGCACGCCAATGCTCAGCGATGAAGGTCGCCCTGTCAGGCATAGAATGGAACAATGGCCAGAACGTGCCATTGCAGCAACCATTGTAGTACGAGTCGAAAATCGTCGGCTCCACGTGCACCGCTACCACCTGGTAAACAGTAAGTAAACATTCATACTTTATTAGTGGAAACTTAATTATGTCAGGTTGTAAGGTTTCTTCTAAGCTTGTTCCTTAATGCTTTGTCTACCGGCATTTTTCTAAATTGATTCTCTAAACATTTCTGAAAAAATTGTTCAACATTTATAATAATCTAATCCACAATACATGAATTTCGTGAAATTAACAAAAAGTAACAAATTCTTTTGAAATTATTGTCTGAAAGGAAATGATCGAACTTAGATATCATTTTCATAAATTGAAAAACCAATTAATACGGCTTCCAGTAAATAAAGTATTAATCTTACACACGCAGATTTGTTCTACAAGTAGGTGAAACCTGTTTAAAAATCTTTTATAAACAATCATAAAGTAATCTTAATTCCATTGGTTGAAGTTTTGTTCTTTTTAGTATATAGATACACTATTGTTCGTCGGGGACGATGACGTGCATAAACGAGCGACGATCAACACTAACGTATCGATGTCCATTTAACTGTTGCCAAGTTACTTATTACGTTCGAACGAAGCTACGCGGTCGTTCGTAGCAATTGAATAAATCTCTGCGACTTAGGGCACAATAGAAATAGAAATCTAACGTGGACGGTAAACGCGTTACGGTTTGAGAGAAGAACGAAGGAAAATATAAGGTTGTTATATGCGCATATGTTCAATATTGCTTACTGTTAGATAATTAAATTATGTGTCCTCATGCAAAATGGTCTTTGTCAATTGCAAAAGCAACAACAGAAGTTCTTATCTTCCTTCAATAATCTTAATTAGCTGACATTTTGAAATGCTTGTAATCTTTCAACTGTTTCCAATCGCACCATCCCACCATTTCTATCAGAATTGCATAAAATTCACTAACGATAATTGCCGAACAATCGAAGCAATTAACCCGTCTCGCAAACAATAACAAACTCGCGTCATAAGCTGAAAGATCGATAACCACGTGCAAACAATAAGAACAAATAAAATGTTCAAGGTTTCACCAGAATAAAATTCCTCTCTGAAGTTTGACAAATAGACGTACACCAGAAACGAATACAATACGATTTTCTTGCTCGTCTCGCTACTTATTGATTGCTTCTATCCTTCGCAATGTTTGTAAACATTGCCGGACGGCAATGTCGTAATATCTCGACGCGAACAGTTATGTAGACGATAACAACGTCGGCGCCGGTTTTCAAAAATCCAAAAAAGACTGGTACAATTTTAATCTGCGGACCCTGGAATATCCCGTTATAGTTCATTTTATTGAACGCTATCGTCGTTATGTCATCCGCACAGTTCTGCAATAATTTGATACAAAACCGCTTCATATCGCGATCGATGGAACGCAAACAACGCTGTAGTCGGCAAATGGCCTGGCAAGTGGAAATAGTGAGCAATAGTCGGACAAGATGGCTCAATCGTACTGTATACTCGCGTGTCCCTCAATTTATTTGAACTGATACCATCGAAACAGGAGTTATAATTTCATAGAAATCATGCAGCTGTTTTTATTCGATTTTACTATCGCCCGACAATTTTTCCTGCAACTACTATTCCTTAGTTATTTCTTATATCTTAATAACTTGATGCAAAAAGCGCGTCTGATCTCTTACATTGACTTCAAACCAATACAGAAATAAGAAAGGAATTCTTATTCAAATAAGAAATAAATTCTTGAAGATAAATGGGAGTAATTAGAGCAACAAGCTATTAAAAGACTTTATAAATCTTTACCAAAAAGAATAATGTTTGTTGTTAAATGTAAAGAAGAATCCACGAAATATGCATCATTGAATATGATTCATTGGTTATTGCTACACAATTTGCAGTTAAATCTGTTAACATTTTATCGCACTATATTTCTATAAAAATACTTTTCTTTTTGAAATAAAATTGTTTAGACTGGCGAAATTCAATTATACTTCATTTATGTATGTTTATAGTCGTCTTTGCAAATTTGTATAAAAACGTAATCTTGATTGTAATGTTGAATAAATAAAAATCGCTTATCTTTAAAACGTTCCATCTCTTATATAGTATATACTTTGATGAAAAATTTGGAAGTTCGAAATTTCTTCGCGGTTTACCTCGCAATGAACTGCCCGACAGATCATACGTTGCACAACGTTGTGTTTTTGTCTCGATCACGATCATACGTCAGATTCACCACCCTCGATGGTTATGTCTGCGCGAAGAGACATTAATAAATTATCAGCGATTAGTCTCCCATTGGCGTTTACGTCAATCGCTGGTCGAAAGAACGTGTTTTCACGAGCCCGCGAATCGAGAAGGATCACCGCGCCAATAAACAAACCACGACCGACGGATAACAGAGCGATTAACACGCGACGATCGGACGAAATTGTCATAGTACTCGCCGTTATCTAGTCATTTGTTAGTTAATTAATTGCTCAAACAATCCCTTGTCGGTTCACCGCATCTTTTCCTCATTGACCCCGAACCTGGCATTCAATGCAACTCGTTCAAAACATTTTAACCCCAGTGATTTTTGTTGATAAATTCAACTCTTCGACAATTATGGAAATGTTCAATTTTTGATTAAAACAATTCTTTACACTTTAGTATTGCACGTTGTAGAATCACTTAATGTTAGAAAACGATTATATAGATCAAAATAATGTATGTATACATATATTTATTTTTTATTGCGTATGTATTATTGCTAATATTATTACGTATGTATGATATATTAATACTAATACTTTCATGAATATATGTATTTAATAATCCGAGCTTTCCAGCTATGAAATATGACTTTGTTAACAAACTTCCTCACTTAACCGTTCATTACTCTATCCAAAAATTGGGTAACTACAGGAATTTTGTTATTTTCCAAGGCATAAATAACCTCGACATAAAGACAAGTCGATTGTACAGAATACCGTAGGTCTTCGTAAACAATTAAACGGAGATGCAATATTACAATCGTGGAGATACAAAGTCTACGATACAAGAAAATCATAAAATTATTTTACAATGATCTTCTGCTCGTTATTTTAGCTACTGTATACACTACAAACATAGGGATTGAAATAGACGTTGCCATGGTAGTAAAGATGTCCAAAAGCTTTTAAGCTTACCTCCAATAGCAGCACAGACCGAGGGCGAAAGCATCGCTAAAGAACTATGATGATCGAGGATCGAACAGCGGGCGAGTTCTCGCAAGAATTTTGCAAACAGGACTGTCGACGATAGAACAGCTAGATCACGTGCGACCGACGCGTTTTAACAACATGTTTTGTATAAAAGAAAGGGGTTGGTTACGAGCGGAGGGGGAGAAAGAGGACGCGGATCGGTTTGCCGTGTATCTCGGTCGATTGTGATGCAGCGCGGGTGTATGACGCTCGTCGAGCATCCCTGATAACGGACAATTAAAATTGTTTTCGATCGTTCCGTTCGTTTTTCAACGACCGAGCGCGCGCACCCGCCGCCGCCGCCGCCGCGTCGGATTGTTTACCGTCTACGTTGTACGCGAAACCAAGTAATCGCCAGCGAAACGTCTGACCTCTGCCTGTTGCGAAACAACCGGCGGTGTATAATACATAATGTGTTCTCGTAGCTCACGACTTTCTGTGCTCTAGCGCTTTACGCCTTCCCGTGATTACTCGGACGCGCTAACGAGCTGAGTGATCAACCTAGATTCGCCGCTTCTGCTTTCGGTGTACTTCATCTTGCGAACTAGTTCAAGATAAAGAGAGGCTGAAAGCTTCACTGCCCTTCGTTAAACATTCGTCAGTGTGCTACGGTTATCAGTCACAACGACGTTGTGTTTATATTTTAATTTTTTGGCGAAAGTTTAATTTTCCTTGAATTTTACTGTTTTATACGTTGTCATTATTAAGGCCTCAAGTAAGCTAGGTACTTTGTAAAAGTCGCTAATGTCCCCTTATTCTATACTATCTTATTTTATTTTTACATTTTATTTTATTATATGGTAGGTGGATGTATAAGGTTATAAGCCGTAAACAAGAAACAAGAAATGTGAAAGGACATTTCAAGGGAGATCCACCTTTTCAAAATGTTTGCAAGCACCGTTTTGATTTATATAAAAGATAGAGAGAATTAGATTCCAATTTTCTAAGTAACATTGGTAATATAGGAAATAAGATATTATTGAGATAAAGTTAAAGATTTTTCATCTTCATCGAAAATGTACAAATCTTAAATGACTAAAAACGCCATGCAACATATTTTTGTTGAAACAGTTGCACATATAGAACGATTTTATATAAATAATTCAATACTTTGCGCATGTATACTTATACACCTGTTGCACAAACGAACACGCTCGAAGAGAAGATGAACTTCGTTTCTAACGTAGCAAATTATTCCGCATTGTGTTAACGATGACACTACGTATAGTACTAATATCCAAATAAATCGACGTAAATAATGTTCGTCTAATGACGGCGAACTCGTAAAAGAGAATTATCGTATGGACGTTTTATCCGAGCGAATGGTCATTGAACGAATGTAATCCCTCCTCGTAATTGGAAAATCGAGCAACCCGGGATGTTCAACAATAGATTGCTAAATATCTGTATTTTCGCGATTTTTCCGCGACCGATGTCAAACGTCAAGATTACGATGGCCATTGTAAAAGTCATCTGCTTTGCGTTCTATCGTGATACACCCCCATTTCCAGACTTCAGCAGCGTCCGCTTTTACCACGCATCCGCGTCACAACAGTTTATCCTTTCACAATGGGATCACTGTGATTTTATTGTTTCGAATTATATCTATCAACGTCGACTGGTTCTCGATAAGATTCGCGTTCCTCGTAACACTAAAACGTCAGAAGCGAAGAATATCTGCATTTCACGAAGTGAACTGTTTGCGAGATGTTCATTTCGACGAGTTCTCTCTACGCATCAAAATTCTCTGACAAGTGAAATTCGCATTTTAAATATTTTGTATAATTTAGCAAAGATAAATTAGATTGGAACGGATTTTTAAAAAATTTTTAATTTTTCATTTTCCATTTTTATATAATTCTTAACGTATTACGTAGAAATCTACGTTACAACTAAAACTAGCCCGCGATTTCGAATTCGCTACTCGAATAATTTTGAAAATTCCATTCAAATGATTTTAAATTCTCTACTCGAGTAAATAGACAAAATAATTTCTGACAAACAATGAAGAATCGTTATTCGAGTATAATATTCTTCTAAAAGAAATGGTAATAATCGTAAAAAGGAATTAATGAGGATAATAATCTTAGATAAATAATTATTCGAAACAATTGAACTAATATCTACCTCCGATTTCTAGCAATCCATCTAAAATACGATACTCTTCTACCTGGTCAGCCGGGGATCGTTCTTGACATTACGAGATAACTATTCTACTATAAGTAAAGCAGAAAATGACAGGAGAAAAACTCGTTGAGTTTATGATCTTTAAATAATTCAGTTCGAGAGGCCTTGCACTTTGCATGAAATCGATCACGCGGCCTCGAAGGTCGATCTTGAAATATTCCAAGACGCGCTCTGCCGCTTCCCGGAGGCAATAGGAGAAACAAACCTTCGCCGCATCCCTTTTTCGCTCCCACGCGATCTCGCGCCCGTCAGTTAGCGTTTACGCGATCGAAATGTGTCAGTCGTCAATGATAGCGCGTCACAGCGAAATCCTTGTTATCTCGGGTCCCGCCAAGCTGACTGACAGATCGCATTGGCGACATCGTTCGCCGTAAAACTGGCGAGAAAAGTTCGCGAAACGCGGCCGCTCCACGTGACCAGCATCCGGCGAACCGCGTGGGCGTAATCGCCGAGAAATTCGCGACGTAAGCGAACGCGAATCGAATCTAGGTTGACCGACCAATCGATCAATTGAACCGACGCTAATGATCGACGAGCGTTAACCCTCTTATCGTTTCCTTGCTTTTCAAGAAGATCATTAACAGTTTCGGTCTTAGAAATGTGTTTCTTCATTGGAAACAGTTGCCTGCGTATCTCGAATGTTCAGAGAGAACTTGTAATGTGTACATTCTGAATCATCACACGTCTATGTCAAGTAGAAATTTGCAAATAATTTAAAACCGCGCGTGCTGCCGAAAATTAATTGTATTATTGCTCTACATTCACCAGAAGGATTTTTTTTAATTGCAATACAAAATAATAAAAAGGAAAGTAATACTAGTAGAAGAATTAAATAAAAATTATTTAGCATGTGCACTGGAAGCATTGAAGATTACGATACAAATTTCCAAAAAGATTTATACACATTTCTATATTAATGTTAGTTACTGTTATATTACTTTTACGTTCAATTATTGTGTCATTATCAAATATATTGTTATATTATTCCATTTGGAACACGCCAAAACAATTGAAGCGCGATTGCTATTGTCATGTATTTAAATAATCATCAAGAATGTACATATATCACTGAATCCTTGGCGATCTTGTCTATCCATCGCACGCTGTTTCTATAGGGTTCTCCAGTAAGGGCGGGTCGATTTTGAAATGGAATAAAATGGGCTGTGTATGAGGTATTAACGGATTTTTTTTTTTTAATTGAAAAGCCGGTGTATGCCATTATATATGGAATATGAGATCGTTCAAATGCCCCAGTGGCTTTGCACGGTGGCACGTATCCGAGAGGTCCAATTATCAATGATATTGCCGCATAGCTCCGACTGAATTTGAGCGATGGCCTGGGCTATGTTGACTTTGAGAACGTCGGTCGATCGTGGCTTACCGATATAGACCTGCGACTTTAGAAAACCCCACAAGTAGAAGTCTAGAGGGTTCAAATCGCACGATCTTGATGGTCAATTCCAGTCAGCGAACAAACGGCGTTGTCTGTGGTCATTAACTGGTCTGTGGTCCTGGGTGAGGTGGATCTTGTACAGGTGTAGCCAAGTTGAAGACTGCGAAAGACCAAGTTCTTGTGCACGGCGAGGAATCGACTGCCTCGGGTTCTCCTGCACACTTTCACGGACAGCGGCGATGTTTTCAGCCGATCTGGCTTTCCGTATACGTACGAGTGTTGGCTGATCATTTACCGAATCGGCCGTCTAGAATTTGGCCACCGAACGTTGGAGGGACGACTTTGAAGGGCCATCGCGTCTACCATAAAATAGGTGCAACGTTTTCACTAATAAACACTCATTTTGACAATACAATTTTGTCATTTGGGCGTGCTTCTCAATTGTGTAACTTGACATGGTGATATGGCATAACCGACTCAATTGTTAACAACAGATTTAATCGACTCATTCAAAACAACATGGTCGCTACAGACTGTCAACGTCGACCCGTCCCTATTGGAAAACCCTCTACTTGTCCCCAGATCGTCGATGATCATCGGATGCACCGTTAAGTGCAATTTCGACGTGTCTATCAATTGCATGCGTCCTCTATCAGTTATACGCAGCAATCATGGTGGATTCATCAATATTTCGCAATACCAGAAAAGAATATATCACTTATCAATAACAATTGTATTCCCCATTTCCAGCAAATATGAAAGAGATAGAAAGATAAATATGAAAGATATATATAAATTACTGCACAAGCATTATAATTAATAACCAAATATTAAAGAATCTAATACGCGTTGATCTTGAATATTAAGAAAAAAGAATCTACAAAATTTCTAAACAACAGAAAGAAGCTACACCGCATTCGACAAAGTTAAAAGGAAAAGATAAACGTAAACAATTCGTGAATAAATAAAGGACGATCCTAGAATGACGACCGGTAGAAAAAAATAAAGGTCCGAGAAGCATGTATTGAAAAAATTATAATAATAATAATAATAATCTTTTCATGTATGGAAGTAGAAAAAACCCTTTGTTACAAAAAAAATAGTAACAAATATAGAGATTCCAGACAAAAATCGCATGACAAACAAAAAGAAAAAAAAAAGAATTATCGAAATAGATTAGAAAAAATACATAGACGAATTTAACGACAGGCAAATCAGATAAGAAAATGGGAGAAAATCGGAACGCATGACCACCCTAATCGCAAGGACCATTTATCGAGCGTAGGCGCGATCCCTATGCGAATGATAAATCGCCGGGAGATTCGCCGGCGTCACGCCACCGATAACCCGGCACGACCTCCCAACACGATAATTGTGACACCGTGGATCCTTGCCTCAGATCCATTCGTATCCGAGCTGATCGACCCTAGCGAGAGCCATTTAAGGAGTTGCTCCAATATTTCTTCGTTGCGATACCCGAATAAGGTCACGCGGATGTTTGATCGATCGGATTCGCTTCCAAGGTCCGCCTCGTAAAGATCCGTCGAGCTTCCCTCGTGTACAAGAAACCGTTTCTCGGAAAAAAATCTCTGTATCAATATCGCGGCCCGTGTGACAGAAATTATCGTATGAAAAATTAGTTATTTTGCAGAGCCGAACTCTGAGGTTTGTTGCTTCATCGAGAACCGTCACACTCGATCAGAGATCATCGTAGATTCCCCGTGCTCTTTGAACACTTTCAACCAGCCGGCTGTTTTTGACGAGTATGAGGACATCGCAATATTTTATGAAGAAACGGGCCGATTTCGATCACGAATGACGCGAGACGACAACGGGGAGGCAATTGAGTCGTTGCACGAGGAATTGAATTTATTCCACGGCGCATCGCGATTCGATTAAATCAATGCTGGACGATTCGGTTGGTGATGATTAGCGTCGATTAACTCGGACTGCCTAAGCATCAGCTGGTCGAGGTCAAGTTCAAAACAGCTAACAACGAGGTAACGAATTGGCAACCGTGATCTTGATGCTCGATCCGGCTTCAGAAGAATCTCGAATTTATCGGACTAGAATATAGATCGCTTCCTTGGATCAGTTTTTGTTGATCGTCGAGATCTATATAGAGAAATAGATAAATTCCTTCGCGAAAATATGACTTAAATATAAGTTAATATGAGTTAGACGTATACTGTGTAACATATTCGTATGCGTATGAAATTGTAGTTTTCGGTTAAAGTCTTCTAATAGCGAAAATAAATCGGAACGTATTTACAAGCGGTAGACTACAGCGCACTGAAACACGAAGCTATGAATAGAGTAGAAACATTTTTAGACTTCGGTGAATCACTAAAATATAGCGTTACGCATTAGCGTGTGTAAGTAGAAGCAGTTGGTCATAAGCAGACCCGTTCAATAAATCGTATACTCAATCTCATTTCTCTCTCTCTCTCTCTCTCTCTTTTAATTGACTACATTTTTAATGTTAACAATTTTCTTGATAATAATTCAAGTTCCAAAAATTTTAGGCACCAATTTATAGAAGAAAAATATATTTACTTTAACATTCGAAGTTGAACCTAAACTGTAAAATTACATTTTCTCATATTTACTTTTTTACTCTAATCGTTTCTTCCTCGAACACTCTCATATTTTATTATTTGTTTCTATACTTTTACTTACACGTACTTAAGATAACTTGTGTTTTATCTGCTATCTACAGTCTTACAACGTAACAAAAAGAATTATATTCGTTTTCCTTGCGCGTTAAAAATGCGATTAAGAGGTTTGCACACGTGCTCCACGAACTGGTACAGTCTAGTAATGTCACTGTCCCTAAATACAATAAAACTCGGATGCCAATATTAAAACACCCGTGTTCGACTAAACATTTTTTGTTACAGCTAATTGCTACTTAACAAGACAGTATTTGTTTAGACGATTTTGTAAAAGAGAAATTTCAAAAATATGGACAAAATTTTTACATCCAATTTCACATGTTCTCTTTATTCTATATTGCATTATTTGTCCTAATGCTTCAAGAAGAGATCATAATTGAGGCAGTGTTTTGTAATAATTTTAGTAAATACTTTTAATAAATGTAATTCTATAAACTATATATATATTAGAAGTTAACATGTATATAATACATATTATTCATTATAATATATTTTAATATTATAAATATTTTAGTAAACAATACTTTTAATCAATATTTCCAAACCGTCTGTCTCGCAATGTATACGATCTAATCATATCGTTGAATAAGGTCGACAGCCTGTGAGTAAACAAATAAAACGAGACTTGAACAAGGAAAAACTGACCACGATAATTCTTCGAACCAATACTGATTCCACTGTCAATGGAAGAACCCGAGTACAATTTTTGTACTCGCAGTGAAAGTTCTTCGAACGATACTTGTAAACTGATAGCACAAGCACAGGCAAACAAAACGATCGTTTATCAGTAGACACGATCGCTCGAATTATGGGGAGGCACGCTGTCAATTGGAGCATTGGAATTACGAACATTTTCCTTCATTCAACGAAGAGAATCGCTAAGATCGAAAAGAAAGAATTGCTACGATACCGAAAACACGAAATTCTGGATGCTGAACTTTCTAATCGATGTCTAAATAAACTGGGATTGCAAGAGCTTTAATGAATCTCTTCAGATAACCCTGTTCGCAATTTAACCTCTGCTTCAGCTTCCTCACTTTCTAGTAATGCTGTCAGGCGAGAAATAGATCTTCTTTTTGTAAACGCCTTATCACGAGAAGTTTTTTTTACAGTTTGTAGAAATAATTTGTTTAGTCTGTGAATGTCATTGGAAACTTGGTGGCCACAAAAGGTGGCTGAAGTGGTCCATTGGTCGAAACCAAATCGTACTTTGGAAAACTTAAAACATTCTTCTAAAGCTGCAATTCTTTTTTTAGATCAGAGTTTGAAACACCTACTTTAAAATAGCACTTCTGGATTCTAAGTTTAATGTAACCCTTACCTACTGTAACCCTTTACATGTGAGGTCGTATCGAAAATTGCTAAATTTCTCAAAATCACCTTCCAATATAATGTTAATATTATCAATACGTACGAAGAACAGAATATTGTCGCCTAATAGTTAAGTAAATTTTGCAATTCAACGAGTCAGAGATACGTGGTTCTCCGCAGCATGATTGCGGTGGTAAATCGTACGACGGAATATTTTTCGGTAACACGATCTAAATGGAACATTACCGGCAATACAGGAAAGAATGAGTCAACCGTGACATCGAGGCACGACTGAAACTATCAATGCCAAGGTCAAAGCAGCTACCGGTGAACCGCAATCGTCGTGTCGCGTGGCGAACAACCTAAACGTCACTGTCCACGCGACAACCGCGTGAGAATGCGTTCGCGCCGAGTGATGTACACATCGAGCGTAATCCGAATTATTTGCGAAATTATTCCGCAGTCGAAATGATTCTGCACCGCAGAGATAACTGCTGATAAACGATCGACAGTTTCCGCAACGATGGAAAAGTTTTTTAAAGAAATCTCGCCTGTTAACGAGGAAATAATTTGTACAGGCGCTGAAACCTATCTAAAACACGTACATATTTGTCATAAATGCATAAAACACGCGGGATAGTTACGGCCATCTTAGGATTTATGAAATCGTCGGAAATAGGTCATCGAAGACCGGAGCGAAACGATTCGAGGAAACAAATATTAACGCGAAACAATTTATCCCGGGACATTTATATAAAATATCATGTTGATTGAGACGATCTCGCGGCGTCATGTACCACGCGGAAATTATATTTAGCGCGATCGAAAATAAGCATAGGAATATGCTCTAGCTTTAACGCTGAAACGATCGTTTTTCTTCTTCAAGCGGTATGCGGATAACGAATTTATTTCATTAGATTCAAATATTCATTTTTCTGCTAATCTAACACATTTTCTTCATTTTATTATTATCCGTAAAACTTATGAATAGTACAAAATTAATTAACATCATATTACTACAAATTTTTAATGTAAATTTTAATTTAAATTTTACTTTGATTTCAATTTATTATTCATTAAATTTAATTTCAAGTTTAAATAAATTTTAATTCAATTTAAATAGATGAAACACTTCAATTCTATGACACTTTTGAGATTGTTGGCCCGACAATCAAAGTGTTACAGGTTCGTCGTATCCAATTTAACATCATCTGTTAGCGTCTCGCCATGGTTCTTTAAATCGCCGAATGTCACAGAGTAAAAGCTATGTAACGAATAACGAAGGAAGAGATGACTTACCTTGCGGGACAACAAGCCTGCTGTCGGCGTACGATCGTTAGGATCGGACTCGGGAATCGGTTCATTAGGGTTCTCCATGTGCATCCCCGGCCATCCGACCCAGACGCCATTTCCGTTGATTACTACCGGTGCTACCGCAGTTACGAGACCTCCGGCACTGGAAAGATACATATGTAGACGTTATTAAACGAAGACCAGTGAACTTATTATATTTTAAATTACTTAATATTTTTGCTAAAATATATTTTTATCGGAATACATTTTTGTTCAACTACATTTATATATATATATATATATATATATATATTTTTGTTAAAATACATTGAATAATTCAACTGTAATCTTATCTGTATCTAGGATACTAGAAATGTATTTAATGCATTTAATGCAAGGATTTGGAGATTGGAGAAAATTTAGCAGTGGGATAAGTGCATTGCTACTTTTCATTTATAAACAGTAATAAATCTTGCAATGTTTCGCAAAAAATAGCAAAATAAAAGACAAGGAAAAGCTGAAATGAACAAAATTTTAAGTTTGAAAGCATTTTTAATTTTTAATTAAAAAAATTGTTTATGTTTTCATTTCTTTCTCTCATTACATCCATCTACTCTAATCCTTAAGACGGATCTGCATCACAAGCAAATCCAACCAACATTTTCACACCGAAAAATTAGAACATTGGCTGCGGTTAGACCGTTAAGCATTATCTTCGCAACGTAACTTATCAAAAGATAGTTCTCTTTTACTGGCTAGATAATCGGGCCTGTAGATTACAATTTTCCAAAATAACCAAAAGTTTGGAGTGAAATCGCGTGAGTCAGACATGAGTCAGACTGTCTATATCAGACGAGTGATTAAAATTAGTGTAGCCCAGTATCAAACGATAAGATAAAAATTGTAAAAACTGTATCGAATTCTCGAGGTGTGAGAAGGACAGAATTAGCGTAGCCTAGCAACCAAAAATTCACGCTAGAAATCCGCAAGGATTATAAACTAGATACTAAAAGCTCGTAAAAATAAAAAGCTAAGTCTCAAAAATGGCTATACCTAGGGAACGTTCGATTAGACACTGGCAAACCTCAATGATTGCAAATCCTAGTCTCGATCAGCATGTAAGCGTTTCCTAACCGCACGTGTGCAAACCTCGGACGGATGCGTGACCATGCGATGACTTTTCTAGAATGGCCGCGATCTAACGTGCTCTCTGACCTCAGTCATACATTTGCACGCGTACCAACGAAGCATGTTTGGACTAAAACCAACTTTCTTCGCTTTTACGTCCGATGAATAATCGATCCGTGCTTCGGATTCCACAATGAAATTAAAGCTACTGACTTACACGTGTTGGTACGTCGACTGATTATAGACTAAACAAATAACATCGCTGACAGATTTGTCGCTGACCCATTTTTATTTGAACTATTCACATCATTGTTTCTAAATAGGAACAATTACATTTCTCTTTTTTTTCAATTACTTATCATTAATCAAAATCAGCCAATTTTTATTCAAAATTTTTTTGTACTATAATTTTTTTATGAATACATGAGTATCAGCCTGCAACTAATGCAAAAGATAACAATAACTCAAAAATTTCATTCTTCCCTCAAGAATTTTAGGAGATCGAAAGAGACGTACCGATACTAATAAATATTTTTAATCGTTCTACCATTTGTCATTACGAATACTCGTTTTTATCATAAATGCATAAAATTCGCAGTCTATTAATCATTCTTCAAATGAGATGCGGACGGACGTAAAAGTCTGATGAGCACGTGTGCAGAAGTGGATGGGACGCGTTCGCAAACTAAGTTACTGGCACGCCCATGGTTATAAATTTGTAATCGAACTTGGCTGTTATCCAGACCCGAGACAAAAGGGCTTTCAACGACCACGTTCGAACGCACTAGGTCAGACAGAATAGCTGCAGTTGAGTCTGTTGTGCGCGGTCTGTTTCAAGGTGTGGTAGAAACACAGTAGAACCTCTTTATTATCCGATCTAGTCAAAGGACACACGAAGTGTTTCAATGGCAAAACAGAGTTACATCTTCGCGCATTTCATTAAATAAATTTTAAAATTAATTAAATTTAAGATACCAATAGGAAATTATTATGATCTCTTGAATTTACTTCAATGTTGATTGTATTAAGCTGCAATAAATACAGAGACATATGTGCAAGTGTGCACATATATTTTACCTTATAATAAAGATAACGCGCGCGCGCGCGTCGATTTTGTAAAAGAAAATTAAATTTTCTTTCCACCACCATATATCCACCGCGCTTTTTCATTACTTCAGACGCTAATGGATGGAAAAATAGTAAGTGGAAGTAACTGTGTACATTCCTCGGGATCACGAATTTAATCGGGCGTAGACTCAATGCCACGCCAAAGTAAATTACAGCACTAACTAATTACGGTACCAATTACCCGATGATGTTACGAAGAAATCTCGTTCGTCGATTTCGCCGCGTTTGTAGGATGTTAATTGCAAGTTACTATCGCGCTTCAGCGTCCGATCATCCGTCGGGAATAATTACACCTACGCTTCTTCAATCACCGGCCTAATCGTGAGCAGAGTGCTCTAGCAGCACGGACCTCCGCGATTATCGCTTTTTAATTTTAGTGCGAAATATCTTCGGCGGTAATCGCTTCTGCATACTGCGGTAATAAATCTATATATAGAACTGTAATCGGGAACCTGAAACAAATCTTTTGAACGATACCACTGCACTTGCGAGGAGCAACAAAAGCACAGCCAAAACAAACGAAATATTTGTTTTTATAGCCTGGTCGGTTACCGAAGTTAGTCGCAATTAATCGGAGGCTATTTAAAGGCGATCTCCTTATCGCGAGAAGCCCCGTGAAATCTAATCCGTAATAAGACATGTCAATTTCGATGACACCTGTTGTTGACATATAGAACTGTTAAGACCGCGGCCGTTCTAACAAGTAAGAATAGCGCGCGCGATTAAACCTGGGCCGAGACGCTATATCGATCGTGATCCTATCCGACTTAGATATTTGTAAATAATAAATTTGAAAACAAGGCATTTAAAGTTTCATTTTCCCAATAATAATTTGGTTCTTGAGAATAAGAAATTATTATTAAAGAAATAAAACAAAATAAATATAAAAATAGATATAAATGAATTTGTTAATAATAATTGTATAGTACTGCATTATCCAGATAATATTACTTCGTATGAAATAGTAGTATATTTTGAAGTTATGTTTTCTTCTTAAATGTCTCAGTATTGAATTAGGACAGTGACATGTTTCTGAATTCTTAAAAGACTAAATTCCTCGTCGATGCAATAACATTGTTTCACAGTGCCATTTAAAAGTGTAGCTCTTTACATTTGATTACACTCTTGAATATTTACGCAAAAACAGTGGTAGAGATTTTTGCGCATGATACTGGGAATAAAACAATGATGCGAGGATGACAACGGTTCTGGCAGATATATTAAGACCGACACAAATCAAATCTCCGGCGTCGTTGCAAAACAATCCAACTTACACCAGAGGATACTTTACAATTCACAGCTGTAATCTGTTTATAAATAAATTAATAAATATACTAATAAATAAATCGACAAGTAAATCAATAAATAAATTATGATAATATTAAGAAAATGGAATTCTGGCGCCAGTAAAGGAGCCTTTATATTGCAGAAAAATCTATTATTTATGAACCGAGTGAAAACAACAGCGCGTAAAGCTGCGCCGCAAACATAGTAGCATGCGCAGCAAACATAGTAGCCACGCGCATAGACGCATCCGATTTCGAGGAGCAATCAATGCCACCGCTGACGAACTTCGTGTTTTTCCACGACTTTTATTGTGCGCGAACCGAGGAAGTGGCTTGGCTAAGGCAACCGCGATAATATATTACCGCACACGTAATAGAGCCAGCCGGTGAACACGTGGCCGCGTGCGGAATACCTTGTGAATGAACACGATCTCGAGATCGCTATCGATACGATCCCATTTATCGTTATCTCGACGTTCTCGTCTCCGGTCGCCACGAGTTCCGGATCGCGCGCGTCCTCGAGTATCGTTATCGACGAGTATCGTATGAAGGAAGAAATCAAAAAAGAAATCAACGAATGCGGAGATAACAGTGTTTGAGGATCGCGCATCCTGATGATTTACGACCTGATGCGCGGAAAGAAACCGATTCGAGGACATCGGCTGCCAGGACATTTCCATTTTAACACTAGAACTACCAAGTCCTAAATACGACTAATGTACATGATTATATAAGAATAATAAAATTGGATTTATTATTTAGAGAAAGTGTCGAAGATGATTCGAGCACGAAAGACGATCGGGGAAAGTTAGATCTGATCAATTCCGGGGTCTGATCAGTGAGCACCGTTTTCACTATACTCAGTGTTAATTTCTCCAATAGCTAGGATCATGCTAAAAATCTAAAGTAATCTTGAAGCGGTTAGATTCTAGAACGTTCTAGGAATGTCCACGGTGTCGAGGCTAGTCGATATTCCCTCAAAATATTTCGATTTCCATCGACCACAACACTGTTATCAGTGCAACAACTCATTCGCGATTCCCCTTTTCGATTTTGGCGCGGCGCGGCGTCTGTTTACGATTCGTTGTTTGTTTGGCCCGGTTGCATCGGTCGCGGATACGGCGATTGCAACAATAAAAACCGGCCGATTATCTGTAATGCGTGTTGACAGAGGCGCGGGCCTTTAATCTCCCGTTTCTTGGCAATCGCGGTCGCCACGATACCCGTGGATCTCGCGAAACAACGGTCGAATCGAAGATAACGAGGAGGAGGAGGAGGGGACACGATGATGTCCCTGTTTTTCCGACGGAGTTTCTGCTTTACGAATGCGAGATTAGATTTGTCCCGGTTCTACGCGTGTATCATTTTCTACTTGATCGGATCAGTCGCTAGATCTAGTCTTTTGTATTCTAAATTACTCCCTCTTCGTCGATCTTCTCTTCGCGAGATACTAGCGAATTGCTACCAAGCAAATTTTCTAGCTGTGACTCCCTTTTTAAATATAACGACGATCAAATAGACTATGGAAATGGACGATTTTTAAATAGACTACATGAATAGATAAGAAATAAATTTGGTATAACATTTTCCGTTTTCATGAAAATCGTCTTTAAAGTTTATTCATCTCTGTAAAGAATGTAGTTATCGGCTATTCTACTATAGGTGTCTCGCGCAATATACATATATATAGCGCGTGACAATTAATGTCTGTAAACACTATTTCGGGCGAAGACAACTGCAATAGAAGAACAGATAACAACTAAATCCTTTACAAAGAATAATAAACTTTAAAATTAATTTTTTCGAAAACGGAGCTTCGAATGAAAAAAATGTTATACAAAATTTGTTGTACCACAATTGTTTCATGGACCTACAATTTCGTTCAAAGGCCCTCTGAGTTTTTCGAACGTTCTACACCTTTTATTTTATTATTTCCTTGGTCTTACAATTATTTCATTGAATCAACAATTTTTTTCAAAGATTCTACAACTTTTTGGATACCCTACATAATTTTCAAAGTTACTGCAAGTTTTTCTATTACTCTATAATTTTTTATAGACTCCATAAATTTCTTTAAGATCCCACAACCCTCTGTGGACTCAGGAAATTTCTCAAAAGCCTCATTCGTGACCATTTTGCATCCTATAGGGCCATTAAATCGTTACGATTGACCATGGTCACGCTTTCTATTTTTCTCCGAAAATACACGCCATTTATTTACGTACTGGTATCAACATACACACGGTTTCGTGATTCATCCTAATAATCGGATACAATTTCTCTATTTATGTCACACGCGGCCGGATAATCTCTTACATACTCTGCCCAAGGAGATGCGCGCTGGTCGATAATAAAGATAACATCGCGGAGTAAGTCGCTCGTAACACCCAAAATAAATGTATACCACGTTCAGGCGCTTACCCTACCTAAATAACTTTCTCAATTGTTGGATTTACACTTCAAGTGCAACGTATCTCGTATTCTTGTTTCACAAAATATTATAAAATGCAAGAACGTTGAGAGAATAAATTTTCACCTGTCAATTTTTGTTGCAGTAAATTAATTGTCAAGTATTTATAATTAATGAATTAACGTTTCGTGCAGATAGAAATCCGTATTTTAAATATTCAAATGCATAAAATATATATGTTTGCAATATTACTCTAAAGATAAGAAGTAATTTTATGAGACCCTTTGTAAGAATAATCAAATATACACGGTCATACAACACGCAGCAAGTATAATAAAGCGTCTGCTCACAATCTCCGATTGAATCAGAGAAATTTATTAATGCGTTTGCAGTTTGTTGCACAAGAGAGCTTCACTCAGTAATACAACAAATCTATTGCAACAATGATACCTTTTTTTACCAAACACAGCGCAACTGCAGCTGACATGTTGTACATATCCACTGGCGTGACTCGTCGCGTGTGACTGATTCTAAATCGGAATTTTCGGTAGCACCTATGAGCGAATTGAAACAGAATTCTATGAGCGTGTTCTTACGACAAATTTCGTCACTCGCAGCCCGTGCTTCACAGCGGAGCAAACCTGTCGACACAGAATCATCGCGTGATGTGTAATCATGAACTATTTTTTCGCCGACCATAAATAAACACGAGGAGTGCAACGCCGGTGCGCATCGATCGCTAATTGTAAGTCGTAGTTAAGAATCATTTTCTATCGTTTGAACGCGATTGAAAAATATTAAATTATCCTCCTATTGTAGAAAGATCAACTGCAGACGCGATAATCGCACGAACTAGAAAGACGAAATTGAAATAAAAAATATTTGACTTTCGAATAATAGTCTACTTTAGTAACGCAGTCTGAATTGAGAATAATATCATTTGGTTAAATCATTTTATTTGACGAACACTGCAATTTATAACAATTTTCTATTGGTCGTACAATTTTTCCAAGGATTCCACAATTTTGTCATTGAATCTATCATTTTTTCAGAGGCCCTAAAATTTTTTCTTCTTGACACGTGAGAATAATAAAATAAGAAAATGGAATATATTAATATCATCAGTTAATATGGAAGCATCGAACTGCGTAATGAAAAGTTGCACGAATTTCCTTATTTCAAGAGTAAAAGAACAGAAAAAAAGGGAGAGAGAGAATAGACAGACATTTATTGATTCACCGATCTCATGTTCAAGTACTCGTGTGCATCGTGAGAAGCCCTCAGTTCCCAGACACCTTATCAGACGATAAGGTTATTCCAATAGGAGACTATTTCCACAAACGTGCAAACAATAGAGAGAAAGAGAGACCTGCGTATTACACGAGTTCGCAATCTGCATTATTTTCAATTCTCCTTGGAACAGAAATTATATATTTCGACGACACTGATGGTGTCACTATAATTAGTATAGTACACTTTTCTCAAGATCAGTATAGATCTTTGAATTTTTATTATGCAAGATTATGCTAATCTGTTCTGAAGTAGCAATAGTAATAACTTAATTTTAATATTGCTAATTCTTTCATTTTTTGTTCGATTCAGAAGCGAAAAGTCAGCAGTTCTCGGACAGCCTGCAATCAATATTTGTATTAGGTTGATGCATATGAAACATCGGATGTTTACGTAAATATATAAAACTGTATATCTTTTTTCAAAAGCTGTTGATTTAATCAAAATATGCCCCGTTTGCTTTACTACACCCTTTTCAACAAGATATCAATACAGAAATGCCTGTCTTRAAMAAATTCTGATCTTTCGAATTAATAAACTCTGATATGGAATATTTCAGAGTGTCTTCATTTATATACTATTTAGCCCGTAAAAGCTCGGGCAGATTTTGCGCAGTTTTAGGACAGTGTTGTCATTATACGTTATTCGGCTGAAAAATGTGACAGCGACCTGTCATAAATAATGTCGGGATTAAGAGAAGTAGAATGAACCCTAGCATGAAAAACGTAAACACTTGAGTTTTTCTTCTCCGACGTCAGCTCTCCTACGTTGCCAGTAGGTTCGCCCTCGGCGCGTGGCTGTTCTATTACCCACCGCGCGAAGCATATTGAACAGCTCTGAATTGTATGATTCCAAATTGAGACTAGTCACAACCATAAAATCACGCGCTCGCATTTTACCGCATTTTCGTAACTTCCCCACTACCTCTCGGACGTTAGAGACTATTAACCCTTTGCGCTCGAAGCCACTGCCACTGGAAATCTGAAATAAATCTTCTGGCTTATAGTATTTCTATCTTATGCGATAAAGTGCATTTTATTAGGTCGGTGCATATGAATACTATATACTATTTAGCCTGTGTCAATACTATATACTATTTAGCCCGTAAGAACTGTCCTAAATGTTTAAAATAGCGAAAGTCGTTTGGCGAAAGATCTATATTTTATAAAATTTTATATTTTACTCCATTTAATTTCGCAATTGTTTTGTACGATGTATGCGTAGTTTATGTGGGCTAAACAGTATGTAAATGGAGACAGTCTGAAAAATTCCATACTATAGTTTATTGATCCGAAAAATCATAATTTCTTGAAGACAGACATTTATGAATTAAACTCGCGTTGGGAAAAGTGTATTGAAACAAATGGGGCACATTTTGATTAAATTAATAGCTTTTGAAAAAAGATATGCAGTTTTATATACTCGCTTAAAAATCCGACATTTCATATGCACCAACCTAATAATCACAAAAGCGAAGGAAATTCACTGAATTGCGCAATTAAATTCGCATTAGCGCCGATCGGACTACGATTCCTTACCATGAAGAGATTATGAATTTTCGATCATTTAGATCCTTCGTTTTCGAGCAGCCGTGAGTAATCGATCGAAGGAAACGAAGAAGTGACTAACTTTTTAGAGAATTTATTAAAAAATACTAATTTTTATTATCTAATGGAGCATAGAACCGTGACCTTAATTACTAGATTGCGGATCTTTATGGAAAATAAAAATGATGTACATCAATTGCAAAATGTAAGATCTAAGTACATTTTGATTTCTCCCTTTAATAATTTGGTGCTCCTTCAATCTTGTCACAGTTTTCAATTTTAAAGTCAGAGATCAGCGAATGATTACTTTCGGAAAATATTTTCCAGGTGATCCGGTGCACATCGCGCATGACAAACTATTAAGCACCGCGACACGGGTGCGTGAGAAACCGCTAACCTGTGTATTTTTCCCTGTGTCTCGACCGACGCATACTCCGCTGATATTTCTATCGGCTAGTTTACGCAACGGCATAAATTATCGGACAATCGAGTATTCATATGGAGGAGCGTCATCAACGTTGTTAATCTCGCGAGTCTCTTGCTAATGCACTTGAAAATCTACCATTGCAACGAATAGGGCCACGAAATCGTTGGAAAAACCGACAGTCTGTTTACCTAATTGCGGTTCTTGTTATTCGTAATGTGTTGCGGCGGAATAATTTATGTCCAATTACTGAATATGTACAGACTAATATTTAACAGAGTGTCTCAAGCTTTTTCGGCCAAATGATATCAGAAATCGAATACACAAAATGTATTTAAAAAAAGAAAACAGGAAAATAGCCTGTGCTTCATTAGTCATGCAAATATTGAATAACCGATACACATCGTAATTCCAGTCTACATTGTTGATGCGGTTCTCTTATTTCAGGCTCTCGTAATAGTAAATAACAGTCACTGGAAATGTGAGTAATGAATAAAAATAAAAAATGAAATATACTTTTCAATTTCAGTTTCAATGGAATCATGTACTATTTACATTGTTCTTCTCGCAATTAAAATTTTGAAAATTGAGGATAGAAAAGATTTATATAATTTCTATCGACAATCCCAACATAATCAAGGAAAGAAAATCCCTTCTATTCTAACTTTCTAATAGTGATTTGCAAAAGGAGTTATACAAACACTAAATTAAAACTCTCCGCGAAAATAAATGTGATAATTCACACATAAATTGATGAAATTCCAGTAACTAACAAACTCTCTAAAAACAGATAAACCACTTTGTATTAGCTGTAACACTGAGCTTAATGTTAAACACATTCTAATAGAATGGTCCATCGTTCACAATAATATCACGAAAAAGTTAAAAACATCCAGTACTGTCGAAAGATGTTTGAACAACTATAAATGTACAGCAAAAATTATGTCATATTTAGAAAAACCCAAATTGTTCAGCAAAATTATATAGAACTTAAGGAATCTAGATTAAGAAGATAACGTTGAAGCTATAGCGTTTAGTACAGATAATTTAATGTGCAAACTATTGTTACATTTACATGTAAAAATCCTACAATCGTAATCGTACAAGGGATCGCTAATTGATATCAAGCAGATGCTACATGAAACAGATTATAAAAGAAAGTAAATAATCGTCTGTAAAGCAAAGATCAGTAATCGATTTACGATCGAACCAGAGTTGTCATCTGTTGAATTCGAATTAGCAAAATCTCTGTCGAAAAATGGTAATCAGAGAAACAACAGATTCGTGTAAAAGTGTGTTAGCCTCCCTAAACGATATTGAACTTTGCCATTTAATAAAAACCTAGACCTCACATTTTTTTTAATTACATGCTTCTTTAACGTAGTCACTAATAATTAGACTGTGGATATTATTTCTACTTTCAAGAAAATATAAAACAAAACTGAAACTTCGATTTATGTTCTATCAGAAAGTAAAAAGCTTTTACTTATTAATTACCTATATACAAATTCTCAAACATTACCTACTTCGTAAGGTCTCAGAATGGTAATTCTCTAAAATCGCAGGAAAGAAATGACAAATCGCATAACATATCGGCGGTGCGGCAAGAGTGCACTAAACCTACCATTGCCGGTCAAATGACTGACTCCACATTTTTTGTGGAAGATTCATTCTTAAGAAACGATTGACTCGATTTTTTTATGCAAGCATGCATTATAATAAAAATGACGGAAGGTTTAAATAAATACAGCCTTTTCAATACAACAAAACAACATAAACTATCTACTTTTCAGGCTGTGCAGGTATAGTTCTAGACAAGTCGGCAGCATTCAATGCAGGAGGCGCAAGGAAAAGGCGGCGTGAGGGGATCGATAAAGCGTATTCGGCTGTAATATGCAAGCTGAGCATACTAACCTGGCCTTGCGTTCCAGCTGGCCGCTCAACTCGTTCCTCTTCAGCACGAACGGCAACCTGTTGCTCACAACGATCATGCTCCCGTTGGAGGAGAAGCTGCCCGGCTCTGTAGACATTTCCGCGAGTTTCAAATCGTCTATCAGTCGGTCCGTGATTGACGGTGACCACCACCGGCGTGCGGCGGTGACGCTCGATTCCGTGTCCTCTCTTCCTCTTTCCGTGGCGTCCGATCTGTACGCGCGGCCCACCGGTTCAACAACGTCTGCTTAACCGTGTCGCGTGTGTCACGTGCGATCACGTGCGCAAAGCGGAGCCGAAGTCAAAAGAAATCCGCGCGAACCGGGTCGGGTCTCGCTAGTCGATTCTTGCTCTATTGGAGAGCGTCGCGTGATGCTCTGTCCACTCTGACTGTCTCTATCCGCGGTGTGTGTTGTTCCGACGATTATGTGGCCCGGATGTGTGCCGATTCGCGTGCCAATTCTCTCGATGCTTGTCACCGATCGCGAGTCAGCACGGGATTGATCGCAAGGTAGGAGTAACAAGCGGGAAAAGACAGAGAGAGGGTGGTCCTGATGGGGATGCGGTAATAGTCTTAGCGTTGACTCTAGCGTTGCCTCTATGTTCGTTCTAGTGTTGGTTATAGTATTAGTCTAGTAGCAGTTTTGGTATCAGTGATGGTAGTAATAGAAGAAGATGAAGAAGAAGATGAAGCCGCAAGTCGCGTGAGTGTGCCGCGGTGCGTGGCCGAAGTAGCACTGAAGTAACGACGCCGCGTTGCCCTGAGTTTATTCGAGTTAGCCGTAGCGAGGAATTGGTCCAAAGTGCGCTCTCTCTGCGACCGTATCAATGACGGGGCCGCGACCTTTTGGCCACCCACCGGTTCCTCCTCGTGCACACCACCGCCCCGGCACCACCGTCGGCACACGTAAACATACCTCGCCGCCTCCTCTTCTTATTCTCGGCCGGTCTCTGTCGTCCTGTCGCGGAGCGTCGTCGCGTGTCGTGACAGACGATCAGGGTTATCGGCGGCCCGTTATCTATTAATTCCCGGATAACGCGCGCCGCTGCTAATGGGACGACAAACGCACGTACGAACACGATGTCGTTGTCGACGTCGACCAGCAGAGAGCCGTACACGTTCCACCGCGACGTTACCACTGTCAATACCGCACCGACGACGGATAGATCACTAAGCGACTTCGGCTGCGCCACGGTCTAATCCGGATCGCGATGGTAGCGTTTTCGCACTTTCGTTCTTCGCGAGACACCTTCGCCAATGACCAATCACCGGCCGGTACCGTCACCGGTCTACCACGCTTCGCGCTTCCGGCGACTGGCTGTCTGCCGAGCTGCACCGTATTTTTCACTTTCTTTCAGTGACGCCGCCGAATGAGGAAGAGACACGCGGGAAAAAAAGGTCGCGTTAACGCTAAATTTACGGAGCACTAAAAGTGGCTGCTTTATGTTAGCTCATTATAATAACGTTAAGTCATTTATTCTGATTTTTAACGATTGTTATTGTAATGTTTATTATTTAATATTTAGGACGAATGTCGACGTATAGACAACATCGGAATGTACATCTCATTTTAGAAATTGCATTCATACAGTTCTATGACGCATCTAAGAGAAAATTAAAATATACTGACTCATTCTTTCCATCGTGCAAGCGTTTGACGTAGAATTTAGTTCTTTGAGGAAAGTGTATTTAGCACTTTAAAAATCCCCTTCCAGAATGGTTTAGTATTGTAATATTGCAACACTTGATTTGATTAAATAACTTATGAATGTATCTTTGCAATCTGAATAACGCGAATTAAAAAATTAGTGGTCTGCCATTTCTACGGCTTCCGTAAACTTAGCATTAATACATTGACTAGCATATTGATACTGGCTACGATTTTCGAAAATTTGACGATGTGTTTGCTGTTCTAATTTTCGTAAAATTATCCAGTCGAATCGGTGCATCTAATTTAACTATTCATTGTTGATTTTTCATTTAAGATGATTTTGGCTGATACAATAGACGGGGAAGTGAAGACATGATCATTTACGAACACGCGGTGGTTCGCGAAAGTATGCGAACGCTAAATTGTCAATCTTCGGTAATTAGTCCGTAATTCTGGACAAATAATTGAATCTTTTTGAAGGATGAAATCTCTACTTTCGAAATCCACCGCTGATTTTCGTTCAACTCTTAACTGAATTTGTGACCACAATAGAGATGCAGAATCTATTAGATTATCACTAAACTATATTATTTATGAATATGATACTTACGTATTGTTTATGAACGAATGAATATGACATGTACATATTGCTTATAAGTGATTAAATTTGATATTAATTTTTACATTGAAATTAGATATAGCGTGTTTTGCACATATTTCTTGTATAAAATATTTTATAGTTGCAAATAAAAAAACTTGAGAACTTAATATATGTATAGTAGAAGCAATAAGCAAAAACACCTACAGTAAAGCCTATCAACGAAATAAAAATTCAATTTTCTTTCATAAAATCGACATTACTTTGATTATAATATATATGTTATAATATGTACTGGTTCAATATAATTAACTTGGAAGTAAATTTAAAAGATCATAATAACTTCCTATAGCTTTTTCAAATGTATTTAATGAATGATCCATCGATATATGAGCTATTATTTTAAAGAAAACAAATACTTAGTACACGTATAACATATTCACAACTTACGTGCCCCATGGGGGTGCAGCGATAAGTGTGTAAATATTTTGATCTTTCGATGGCCAAAGTGCAACTGCCAGAACTTTGTTGTCGATCAACGTTCTCGAGCGACGAAGCCTGTATCGAGATTTCGATTTCGTGAAACTTCTCAATTCAAATAATCTCCAACAAACCACGTTGCTGCTACTTAATTCCTTTTTATTCAAAAGCTCATACGCTATCTAGTTCTCTCTATAACAGAATACTCGTATTTTGACTATAATTGGAGGCACCGTGAATCACATTTTGCCAGCGACATTTATCCAGCTATGGACTTTAAGAGACATAACGATGCGTCATCGGCTTCCGGTTTCAGAGCTCAAAAAGCGTATATATGTGCGTCAACGGTCGCGAAACTATTGGCAGTTCGACAGCGAGCTATACCGGATTCTTTTGTTGTAACGAGGAACACGATATTTAACTCGTTATGTTTGGGTCTAGGACCGATTTTAGGATGAATAATAGTTTCCTGCTCAAGCTCAACCACCTATCCCGAAAAACATTTCACCAGCAGCTTTTTGCAAGTTTCGAATTCGTTGCGTTTTCTCTACTTTTGCCGTATTTGTTTCAACCGATCAAAGTCGAGGCGGATAGTAATTAATGGCCGCAATTACATAACGCCCAATAGAACGGCGCGAAGGCGCGCGGTCCGGAACGAACGCACGACAAACGAAATTTCGGGATATCTAACACCGCGAAATAGAAACCACCAATCGTTCTACGATTGCGTATCGTCCAGGTAAATATTTAAGGCCAGCTTAAACCGTGTACGACACGTCCTTCTCCTCGAGACAAACAAGATCGCGCACGGCAGTATTGTTCGGTGTTTGATTTTTGCCACGCTTTGTGGTTCGATCTATTTCGGTCCGAAGATTAGGACAGAGAAACCGAAGTCCATTCGTTGCCTTCTTCTCTTAAGAAACTCTTGAAAAAGACAAATTACTTCGACAATTTTTTTCCCCCGCGTTGTCTTCCTAGCTTGGTCATCCGATGTTACGGAAAGAACTACAGTCACTCCCAGTAACCTTCAGATACCTTTTAAAGTGCTATAACTTTTTTTTAGAAATGTACTAAACTTAAATAGACGCTCTAGTCTACGAAACAATAAATAAACTATTTTCTTAAATCTATTTTCTATTAAAAACATGAGCTTTTTATTTTCTTCCGTGATTCTAAGTAATAGCAGAATTTAAAAGAGCATTCTGTTATGGCATCGTAGATTGGTCGCTCTATTGTCTAAAAAAAATTCATATCGTTTAATCCAGATTTGAAAAAAGTAATGTTCCGTTTCAAAAGGTGTCTCAATATTTTCGTTACGTTATGCGGGTTACGCATCAAGGATTCCGTTGTCGGCCTTATCGGTATCATCCGTCCTAGGAACTTCTTATTAATTCAATCAACTCGTATCAAACTACGTTCGTGCTCCGTTCCTAGAGAAACAGTGCCGCAGTTGCAAGCGAATTAATATGCAGTTGTGTTGCAATACCCTAGACACGAAATACAATCTAATTCGTCTGGAAATGTATGCTGGAAGCTTACAAGCATATGGTTTAATCGTTATCTGTCCTTGGTTTTTAATTGAATTCGCCTCTTGGTGTTAAATCGAAGAAATCGGGAGAACCCGTGCGATGGAAATACAAATTTAATCAATTTAAAAATAATAAAATAATTCACTTTGGAGATTGCTTGCTTAGAAATGAGAATATTCAAAGCGTTCTCGTCTACTGGAATGATGTACAGACTCTTTGTTCGGAAGACAAACGTATTGATGCTTCGCAGTTGGAGCCATTTTAAATCGAAATCCAAAGTCATTTTATACTTGAAATTGAATTTTGTGACTTGTGCAACAGTTACTCTGTTAACAGTTTTTCAAATGCCAATAAATTTGGTAATATTATTAAAATTATTTTGAAATTCAATAAGACAATTTTTAGTGGTGCTTTGGAGTCACTAAATCAACTTTAACTTTCTATTTTAAAGTACGTGAGTTAATCAGCCTAATACACTGATGCTTAATCTTTTCGATTTCTTTGTTCGAAGACAAAACAAATTCTGCTCTACTCTCTCGTAGGAAAAAGTTTTCGATTAAAATAGTGCGTACCTCATTTTATTGCATACGAGAAACGGAAGTTAAACTATTCATTGATCCTCGGGAAAAATGTCGAGCATCTGCTAATTAAAGTAAATGTGAGCTGGAAATTAACGAAGACGAGACAGCTTTAATCTTCGCGACTATGAGCAAAATATAGCGAGGGATGAAACATGCCTGACAAACGAAATAGTCCGAAGACGACGAACGCGATAAATTTCGAGCCCCGAAACGACCGTAACCGCGCGGGTGACAACGCGGAAAAAATATTTACTTTCTCGCCGAATAAATCGTTATCGCGACCGGGTCCCGACAATCTCGGATTCGGCCGGGCTTCTGGAGAAATCGCGACATTATCGGCGGCACAATCGCCATCGCTATTTATTTTATTGAATAATCTGTACCGAAAATGGGAACGAAACCACGAGTGTTTGTTGAAATTCTCGCGCGTGTCGGTTGCGAAACGCACCGGAAAGAACACTCGGCGGAACGCGATGAAAAAGAACCGCGAGAAATCCGCGGTGACGTTCCTCAGTTTTTGTCGTTGTTAAGGAGGAGTCCGAGGGTGGTAATTAACGCGTAATTGTTCGACCGGAGCGCGTCGAACGGCGCTCGGATAGCCTAATTAAGTCGAGTTTTCGGCTCGTAAAATATAAATGAAAACAATTCGCCGATTACGGCGGATAGATGAAGTGGAAGGTGGGGTAAAAGGAGAATTACTCAGACGAGATCTTGCGGGGCGAGGGCGAGGGGGTCGGGAGACGTTATCGTCACGTTATCATCACGTGTCAGTGTTAGCTAATAACAAGCTGAGAGGATAACGAAGGAAATTGGCACGCGTCGCGCACGCGGCCCCGGTCTTTTGCTCCGGAGAGGAAGGCCATGGAAAAGAAGGATTCGACGATGGAGAGAAAATCGATGGAACGGAGACGAAGGTCTTGCCGGCGATCCGATTTCCTGAACAATAGAGATCGAAGAGGAACGACCGTGACGGGCCGAGGTAAAAATCGCGAACGCGTGGTTGACGGGGAAAATAATGACCGCGTCATCGGCTAAAATTAAGTCGGTTCGTTAGAGCACTCGGCCGAGATAAAACGATCATTTTTCGAACAGTTTTCGCGACCAAAAACACACACCGTTACGCAACCGCGACCATAAACGTTTTCCATCCCTCCCCCTCGGTTAAATGACGTGCAACGTGTCCCCCAACTGTCTGTCGCTCGCACCTCCTTATCGCCTCAACTCCGCGACTAATTTGCGTGATTAGAAAAGGGCACGGTCCTCGCGCAATCACGATTACATCCAGAAGGGTTCGAAAATTTGGATGAACAGGATGACCGGTGAACTCGGCGAAAAGGAAATTCCTCTCCGACTCTGACAATACATTTCTTTCACTCGACTCATCATTTTAGTCATACAAATTGATATGTCATATGTAATTATTGATTATTGTTTATATTATTATTTATATTACAATACAATCAAAGGAACTTATTATGTCTTGTTCTTTCGTCAGAAATTAATTCTTCACTAATTTGGTATAACTTTTTCTGTTACTTTCACGTCAATAAGAAGCAATTAAAAAAGGAGCCGTTGAAATAAGATAACAAAGAGATAAAGTAAAGTGGTAAAATAGAAAATAATGGTTACTTACATGAAAGCAATTTAGATTATGCTGCAAACAGTTTTTTAACGTTACATTAACCCATTCGCATTGGGAAACGAGAATTCTCGTTTTAAAAAGAAAACGTTGTCGTCGGGAAACGAGAATTCTCATTTACCTAAATGTTAAAATATCTTCACATTGCTAAAATGGCCCGATTTATATGAAAATTTAAGGAAAAATAGCTCGATGCGAATGTGTTAAAAAGAACCATTCAATACTTGCGTGCTGTACAAAACACACAATATTGAGTAAAAAAAACCTTAGTAAACATAGTTAGGAAAGTCAACCATAAATAGTTTTCTTTGTAAGATATTGAACAATTTCTTTTTAATACTGTATATAGTAAATTAGTACTGAGATATCCAGAGGAGTAAATTGATGATCGTAAAAGACACTATTAACTTCTATTAAATACTCAAAGTTATCAACGGGGACGCAATTACTACTGCCATTGAGTAATTTAATCAAATAGCGTATGCAACTTTTATAGTAATGTTATATATAATCCTTAATACTTCACGTTTTACAATAATAACTTTATATTGTTTATTCATTTCTGTTACATTACATAAATTAGCAGAGCGGGTAATAATTCAACTTTAAACATAACCAAACAGTTTACCTGAAGAACGTATATCTTCCCGAAACTGATAAAGTTGACGTACAACACAAAACAACACAAAATCATTAAACAAGAGTATTTTGATCAAACGTTCTTCATATATGTATATAATATACAGACTTGAGTATCTACTCAAAAGAGAATTTAAATCGCGCAAAACACTTTCCAACCTGTCTAATTAACATTTTTAATTTGCAAAAACTCAGGAGTGGCAGCAGTTTTAGGTATCGCCGGCGGACTTCGGCAAGGTTCGTCGAACTTCGTAACAATTCGGCCGGTAAGTCATGTGGTTAAAATTAAGCGCGAAACCGGTAAACTTTTTTTGCGGAATATTAATGACAATAAAACTATAAGCTGATAAATATTTGCGATCACTGTATAAAAACCTGGAATTTCAAACTAATATTGCTTCAGACATCATCGTTTTTTCATTACTGTAAAATTAAATAATCCTAATGGCACCGGATAATAGGATCTTAATTTGATGTTTCTAGAATATCGATCATTCGAAGAACATATCTGATCCTTATCATAGAATATTCATAGAATTGTTTTCACGATCGATAATCACCACTAGATTAATTGCCACTCAAGTATCGTGTAGCCAACGAATAACCAACGTTACGCATACGTTGAATGTTTTCTACATACTCTTGAATAGAATTTGCACAGTATCATAGATGCGTATGATTGCGCGAAACGATGTAAAGTAGAACGATAATCATAAAATAAGAGACCGAAAATGATTATAAATTTGTATTTTATTGCGAGCATGCCAAGTATATATATGTTTGAGCCGACATGGACACCCACCTTGGAAAACAAGACTCCTTAATTACTTTGTGTAGACGATGTTTACGAACGTACCACAATCTGATATTTATTTTTGACAGGAATTGGAAGGAACTTAATGATAATATTCACGCATTCACATGTATACCGGCGATTTTCCGATATTGTTGGCTAGTGTTTCTACGAGATGTTCTTTCTAGAAGGTACCACTGGTAACTAGTTCTCTTTCGCGAAGTTTCGGACAGCTGAAATTGCTGGCCAAATCGATTGTTGGACTACAATACTGACCGACAACTAAACACGAAACCTAGGAAAAATCCCTAGCGCACACCTGGAAATACACTGCTGAAGATATTCTCAATAGCCAATTCAGGAATTCTGTCAATCGGTTGTTTAATATGTACATAATGATACAGAAATTAACATTGTACGAGTATTTCGTGAAATTAACGATTGTTAATATCTTTTAAATTGTGATATTTTTAATAGTTTTTCCATTCGTACGAACATACCACCTTCATTGCTTGCCTGCATCACCCGTTTATTGCTTTAAAGAAATAAGAAATTGAAGAAATTTCAAATAAGTAAATATTTATTCAATTCAAAGAAATATGCATTCAGTCTTGCAATCAAAATTTTAAATTGGCTGCACTGGAAATGCAATCACGTGCAAAAATTTGCATATGTAGGACTGTATTTATTTTGCGACAGCAAATAAATGCTGTTACAATTATTTAATGCTTTATAAATGAGTAAATTATATATAGATTCGTATATTATAATTGTACATATAAAATTGGTATGGTTGTTGTTTTGCAAAAATAATAAATTTAGATTTCATAGATATACATATTTAGGGAATTCAGGTGTCCCTAAATTTTGAACGCGACTGTATGTGTCATGTATCAACAACATTCAACACAAATAAGTCGTATTTTTCATGGTAGATCTGAGGCAGTAGATCTTTTCTCAGTGAAATGAAAAGATTTCGTCAGAGTTGTTCAAAAGTAAATCTATAAATTTATAAAGTAAGAGGATTGATCAATTAACATTACTAACAAACTCGTCCAAGAAATAATAGGTTCATTATCAATGTAAACAGTAAGATTAAGAATCCTCAATTTAAAAAATTTTAACATCAACATGACTATTGCTATATGTTCAATTTGCAAGGATAATCTCATGGATTGTGATAACATTTATCACACTGAATGTGGTCATGTGTTCCATTACCATTGTTTAGGACAATGGCTTGAACGGTAAATCATTTTGTGGATGTAATAGGAAAACATGAACCAACGTTATGGAGTACAAAGTACTTTCACTTTATTATGCATATTTATATAGATATACTATTTTATTTGCAGATCAAAAAGTTGTCCGCAATGTAGAGATAAAGTCACCCGTCAAAAAATACATAGGTTGCACTTGACACTTTCCAGCAGTCAGGGTGCAGAAGAGGATTCTTGCAGCTTGAAAGAAAAAATACAAAATTTAGAGTTTAAAATTCGATTGAAGGAAAAAGATATACAATATTATACTTCCAAAAATATTACTTTAGATAAGCAAAATGATGGACTAAAAAGAGAAGTTCGAAAAGTAGAAAGTGAGCTTAGGAAACAAAGTTCAACCTTGTATCAATTAGAAATGCAACATGAAAGCTGTAGCATTGTGAAGAAAGAACTTATACAAATGAAGTGTAAAGTGGATGAACTAAAGCCGTATGTAATTATTATTTATTGTAACACTGTGAATTTTATTTTGCTTCTTTTATGTATATTTCAGATTGGAAATATTATTTAATGCTCCTGTTGGTGATGTTATGCGAATGGTTGGGAACACTAAAGACCCTGATACTCTTATCAGATATATTTCTGTTCTAAAGAAGTAAGTAATAAACAATAATTAAATTACTATATTTTCACATCCATAATATTGTAAATTATATTCATATAATCTGTAGAGAATTTGCTGAGAGCATCAATAAACGTAAAAAGCTATGTATGACACTTAAGAAGTGTCAAGAAGATGTTGCCAAGGCTAATTCAAAATATGAATCTTTACAGGGAGAACGATCAAAACGAATGTAAGATATATAATCATATGCACACCTTAGACATTAGTACCAATACTTTTTAATAACAAGCAAATAAATTACATAAAATAAAATAAATTACATATAACATGTAATGCTGTAATGTATAAATATTTTTGTAGGGAATTAGAAGAAAAATTGGCATTTTCAGAAAGCAGAAATATGGCTTTGCAGAAACGAGTTGAAGAATTAGAAAAAATATTAGGTATTAACGAGTCTGATAACATACCAGACTTTCAAGGAATTAATATTGAAGAGAATAATGATGATAAGAATGATAATGATGAAGTAATAACAAAACCGGTTGAGGCAGTGATTAAAGATAAAAAGAAAAATCCAGATAAGTCGCGTCAAAGTATTTTACCCAGTAAACGGAAAGAAAGAGAACTGAGTGAATTTACTATACCAAAAAAGAAAAAAGAAGATGCAAATATAAGAAAACATTCAAGCACTGAGAATCATAATGTAATTGATTTAACTTAATTAAAAAATACTACACTTCCATACTTTTAAATAGTTTTGATAGATGTTCATTCTGTTAGAAATTGGTGTGATATTTTTATGTGATAAACCTTTGTAACATTACAGTATTAAATAATGCGCCATTTTTCCGTTTTTGCTTACAAATAGCCAGTTTTGCTAACAAATAAAATATTCTACTTTCGTATATTGTACTACTGAATATTCTTTTTCCTGTATAACTAGGAAAATAGTTCCGTAAGAGAAGTACATATGTGTCTAGCATTATAGTTACTAAAATTATTCTCTAAAGTAAAGTAATATCTAATTACAAACTTCTATAATACTTTACACTGCTATCTTTATTACATTCTTTAAATTTACGATTTACCGAAACATTCCAATCGCAACCCTTCGGGTTCGAGGCGACTGCCATTGTCAAGGACACCGATTACGAAATTTTGTTTACAAATGGTTGACTTTCGTTGACGACACCCTTTCCTTCGTTCGCATAAAAATGTCAAGCCTCAGAGAATGTATAATTACACCATGGGAAATCGAAACTTATATACAAAGTTTACAAACATCACAGCTTGAAGATATTGGAACTAAAGGGTAAATTCTGTGCAATCCGTTAAAAATAGCTATTATTTCTACATGTATCTTATCGTCATTTTTAGTTGGTACGAATTTCATAAAAGATTGATGTTATTAAATCAACAGAGCGTTCTTGAAGTTAACACGTTAAGAGAAGAGAGCGTTAAAGAATTATTTGTTTCTTACAAGAAGGTACATCAAATATTTGCTTTTGTGATTTACATAATGGCAATGGCATAGTCGTAACAATTGTTCATCTCATTCCCATTACTAAATATTTGTAATATAAAAGTGAAATGGACAGTTAGTATGATTATAAACCTTTTTTAACTGCTCTTTTTTCCAAAAATAAATTACAAATATCGTCATAATATTGTAGATTCCGATTCTTATATACGAAGCAATCCAAATCCATTTGTGGAAACACAAAGTATTTCCCCTTTTGCTACAAATAAATTCTGAACCACAAAATACATTTATGTTTTTCACTGTACTTTATCACGAAGATTTGGCTGTCTCGTTACTGGAGAGTGTATTATTTCATTGTGAAAGTACAGAAACTATTGAAGACACGGCTCTCGATCTTGTCGATTACGCGATTACATGTGTTTACGAAATTGTGTCCCCCCTGGCTAATGAAGTTTACGAAAATGTGAAAAAACCTAAGTAAGTCATTATGAATTATTAAATCATGTAATCAGATTCTGTACTCATATTCGCTATTTATTAGTTCTTGCATCGAAGAAATACTAGAAAGAAAAAAAGAACTGAAGTTTGATATCGGTATGCGATGTATTTCGATTCTTCGTTATTTAGCAGAATTCTCAGATAATTTGCCGCTTTCCATTTTATCCCGTATGCTGTCTACACACGACGTACCATATCTGCTAGTTGATCTAATTGAAAATCGTCCGTGGATAAAAACAAATGATGACGGTATTTAAACCTATATATTGCATGAGGAGAATCGAAATAACGATTTCGATAAAACCATAAATTCTCAGGTGAAAATATGGTATACGATGGTTCCTGGAAAAAAATTAAGTCTGGTGAAGAAGAAAAAGTATCGAAAATCGAAGGACAAGTTTGGATTGGTTTAAGAGAATTACTGCTAAATCCAAAAAGTGCGCCATATTACGAACTTACAGAATACAGATTAACTCATTTGATGAAGGTAGTACTACGTGAAAATGAAATTTGAATAGTTGATAGTATACCAATTGTTCTAAAAATTAGTTGCAGAAATATCTACATGAAACTGTACTAGATCAAATTTCACCTTTGCTGGATCTAAAAAGATGGTTGAGTTGCGTAAGTGTATCATCAGCGCAGTCTAAAGCACCGCGACCCCCAAACGTTGAAGTTATGCTACAGGTCAGCCGCAGTTAATTCAAAATTTAATAATGATAACAAAATCGTTTTCAATCAATCAAACGAAATTGTTAACAGATACAAGCATCGCTCTTAGAAAAATACCATAAGAAATGGAAAAAATTGGCAAAACGTCAGGCAAAATTTCTATTCACAACGAATACAGAAGACGTTAAAAGTGCAGCGCAGATTTTAAGCGACGCTTACGATTTGGATAAATTGGATTCTATTGAGATGAAAGAATGCTTTTTGTGTCAAGGAGTGTCTCAAAAACGTTGTTCCAAATGTAAATCAGCTTGGTATTGCGGGAGGTAATGAACACTTCATTTATGTTATAGTTCTTCGAAAGAAAAAGCTTTGTATTCACTGACTATCACAATGGCTATCCACCCAACTTTAATCATATGTTCCGAAATTGCTGTGAGGTGGAAAGCTATTATAACGTACAATACGTGTCTTCTTTTGAGAAACAAAATGGAGTCTAAAACATTACCAGATATTTTAATTGAATAATTATCCTAGAGAATGCCAAGTAAAAGACTGGACAAAACATAAAGTTATTTGTGATAAAATTACGAAACACGAAGAATGTAAACAGCAGAATTAATCAAAATAGGGCATACAGTATGTTCAATATCTGTAGCTGTGTTTTTGGTATGTACACTAACAAAAATTTAATTTTTAAGTTAGTTTCCAGCTTAAGAAAAGGAAATCAGTTTTTAAAATGTTATTCGGTATTCATTTTAATATATTCTATAAATAAAAATAAATATGGATTGAACGAACAGTACGTACAATATTATGTAGAATATTTTATTAAAAAGAGTCTCAGTGTACAGAACTTTGTTTGAAATATTCCATCACAACATCCTTTGCAGGAGTGTCTTCTCCAAAGTCCTAAAATTAGAAAATACACCAGTTAATATGACACATTTTTGAAAAACTATAAAAGTATCAAAATCGTCATTAAGGTCAGAAAGGCATGACAGCATGGTAATATTTATTTGGGTTCTCTCAGTAGAGGGAGCCTATGGTATCATCATTTGCCATAATCAAAAATTATAATTCACTTTATCAAGTATTTATACCTTTATAACAACACAGGAGCACCCGACAACTTTCCTAGCTTTACCAGCACTGTCGATTTTGCATAGTCCAGCCCATTCACCCAGTTTTTTATTATTATCTACCTTAATTAATGGGATCTGATGTTCATTGCACAATGCTTGAACAAGTTTTTTGTATATGGGTTCATCGCAATTTTCAGCTAAGATACACAGCATAGCTTGTCTCCTGAAATAAAAGATATAGCATTCAAATAACAATTTGATTTTTTAATAAACACTTGTAGTAATAGCTTATTTTCAATTCAGATAAGGTTATAGACAGCACTGTTAAGATTTTTTGTAACGGGTTCATCTCAGAAGAGGGAACCTGTATGTATCATCACAAAAAATTTCTAACTAATAAGTATTGGTAGCATAATAAGGTTTATGAAACATACTTGTCCAAAGCTTTGGCTGCCTCATGAAGGCCATGAACAACTCCATCATGAATCAAAGCATTTTTAAGAACCTCTTGGAGGGCTGAGTTTACATCGAGTAAGCCTCCCGTTGAAATCGTCGCTGGAGCATCGTCACTATAAAAAAGAAACAAAATATTTATGTCCTGTACTATATTGCTTGTAAATACAGTATTCAGTAATTGACATATGAATCCTGAAGGTTATGTACTAATTTCCCGGAACGTTTCCGAGCTTTCGAAACTAGTTTAATTTTTGTAGCAAAGTTAGTACAGATTTTTCATAAAATGAAATCTATGGTTTTTATAAAAAACACTTCTTCTAGTCAAGAAAAAACGTGTTGATCATAATTGTAGACAACGTACTTACTTCTCTACGTCCGACATGTTTCTGAAGTACCGGGAAGCTGAAATAACAAGAAAATGTTAATGATTATGCTTTCCGTCTCACATATTGAGACTTTTTCACAGAAAATAATTGTCGATGGCAGTACAATATCCGGATTTTTAATGCATTGCCATGCGACGTGCTTCCATTTACCTTTTCTCACGAAGAAAGAGATATGGCACCCATTGAGCACGCGGTCCTTTGCTTGTACTCTGTGACACTTCTGATTGGTCACGTAATTAACAAGCAGTGACGCCTATGTGACGCTTTACGAACATCGATGAAATATCCAAATTTTTCGAATATCGGTAAGGATGGTATCTATGAATTTTTTTCACTTAAAAATTTAATGTAAATATTTTTAATAATAATCATAATCCTGTTGTTGCACATGTGAAGGAAATTTCAAAAAACAAGAAATGCATTAATATATATTTTTCAATAAATTTTTATTCATCATACTCCTTCAATTATTTATTGAAATAATTACAAAGTAAACACTTCGCTTATAAACTGTACAGTACATTTATTGAGAATATTTAGCGAGGATAACTATATTACCACTTTATCCGTCAAAACAGTGCAATTTATTTACAGCGATTTTAGTTTTATAAAGAAGAGGTATAAATATTTTAATTTACGAATTACGATTGTTCCGTATGGCATTAACAGGATTAACTATTTTTCTTTTCATAATATCAAAGAACGATCACCGTAGGATTAAAGAGTGTCATTCTCTAGATAACTTTGTTTTTAGAATGGTAGTCGAAGTTACAGTTGCAACGATTTGCAACCACATTATAGACCTTATTATAAACATATTATAGACAGTAAAATCTCATTTATTCGTCGCACCATTCCAATTTTCCTTAACATTATAAATCAATAAACTCGCAGCCCGTGTGCTTGTTATAAAAAGAAGCAAAGATCGTCCGAATTTACGAAAACTTATTCATTCAAATTGCATTTTACAACAGCAAACTTTCGCATTTATAACAACGGTTTTAGCAAAGATTATTTCCTCTTCATGTAACAAAAGCCTTGTAAACGGTATTTGCACGGCGGTCTAATACCAATACATCAGATCTATCTCCGTTTTGCAAAAGATGCTTAACCGCGATCGGTATCTTATGTTACGTAGGCGGAGAGTATCGGTGATAAGGCCAACAATAATGCGGGGGTGGCGGTGGTTGCGGTGGAGCCGATGGAGGTACGGGTACCGTAGGATGTTGCGAACCCGATGCTCCTGTTGGATACAAGTGGTGAGTGTGATGCGAATGATGAGGATGACAATTTGCGCCTGTACCTCGGCTCGTTGGCGACGATTCTAATGTAACACCAGCCTGCGCTTGACAGGCCATCATTAGTCCGTGAAAATCGAATTTGTAGGCGTAACGCTTCCCGTGGACCTTCGTCATTATATTTTTGTCGTAGTAGTACCTGTAACGTCATAAATCTTCTTATTAACGAACATTTTCAACCGTCATGATACATTATGAAAAAGTTATTTGATTAGAACATCATTGAAGACTTATGAAAAGTTCTCCCTCAACTAATATTGTATAGACATCTTTAATCTGAGCAATCATTCAAAATGATATTGTCTGCTGACACTATCTTGTATGAATCAGGTAGACAATGTTTTAAAATGCTTCTTAACATTTTCCTGTGTGAGTAATCAGCTCGTTTTAAGATTAGAGTCTATAGTTTTTAAATTTTTGTATAACTAGTTGGGATGATCAATCAATTATTATGAATTATAAATATTGTTCACTTGTCTGCTAGATTACTTAAATTGTTAGACTTCTGAGTCTCAAGGATGCATTCAGTTAAAAAATGAACTAGGCCACACTGGTTAGAGTCTAGTTATGATCTTTTCGGTTTACCTGAGTGCCCGCGACAGTTTGTCGTAGTTCATGTTTGGCTTGCTCTTCCGTTCTCCCCATCTGCGCGCAACCTCGTCCGGATCGGTAAGCTTGAACTCCCCGTTCGAGCCCTCCCACGCGATGCAGGTGGAATTTGACGAATCCGCGAGCAGCTCCAACAGGAATTGCCAGAGTTGGACCTGTCCGCCCCCGACCGCCCCGGAACCACCGGCTCCAGCTGTCGATCCAATCAGCGAGCAAGTCCGTTGCAGGAGGCTGAACCTCTCTGCGAACAGGAAGCAGAGATACGCATGCACCGACTCCGCCGAATTTGTCTCGGCACGAAGGCGAGGTCGATCCGCAGACAGGAGCGATGAAAGGGCTAGCGATGGGACAGAAGGGGAGACTGTTCAACAGTGGCTAGAACGTTTGTAAACAATTATTTGTTTCAACTCTATCTTATTTTTTGTTACTAACTACATCGATTCGTTTAGTTTGTTTTCGGTGATGGACATAAGATTTGATTATTTTGCATTTCTGACCAGTTTTGTTGTGACCAAATAGGATGTATGCAACACAAATAGGGTTGGAAGATGTGCAGTATCTTATTTAAAATTGTCACATTGCGATGTTTATTGTTACTAATAGTCCTAGAGAGAAATGTTTGAGTCGCATTTTTACGGTTTTGAAATATGGATAAAGTTGTGAAAGTCAATCATGATTTCTTCAGTGCATTGATGCATATTTAACACTAGCAGTACCAAATCAGTCAAAATACTGGTCTCTGATTTTTTCTTTCCCTAATATTATAAAAAAGCTTACATGAAAAATTCTTAGATAAACTTCTTTATTCAAGCATCTAATATGATAGAAATCCTATAAAGTTCAAATAAATCAAATATTCTCATTATTATAAAACAATATACAATAATTGCGATTAGGACTCGGTAGTTCCAGTATTAATGCAGTAATCTATGTAGCTTGCTATTTTTTACATACAAGTAGATACTTAGCAGTGTCTGATGACAGACCATTATGTTCGGAGATTACGAAGTTATCATTATTTTAATATTAAATAAAACTGATTTTTTAAGGAAACCGAAAATTAACTACGACTAATTTACCTGAATTCAATTGTATCGAATTCTCGCATAGCAATTATTTCTGCTGAAATGCACAAAAGTTGATGGAACAATCTATTAACACTAAACCTGCCATGACGGTCAATCTGACCAGTTTCGCAATTTTTATTTGAAATCCGTTAAAATTGTAGAGACGCTAATTGATTAAATTTCTTAAATGGAGGATATGTTACAATAAAAATATCTAGAAGTTTAAACGACGTTTAGTCTTATTATTCTTGTAAATCATCGAATATTAGTCGCCTTTAATACCCGGTAGTGCTAAATTAAGTTTGAAATAGTAACTACCGTTGTATAGAATGGCAGCTGCCGAAGGGTGGAATCTGGTATCCTGCTGAAGATGCAGCGGATGCGTTTGAATCCTCCACATTACGTGACGGAAGAAGGTGTTGTAAGCCTAATCCTTCACCGTATGATCAACGGTGGTTGACGGGCCCATCGTCAACCTCCTTGCGATCATCGAGCACGTGTACAATACTGTAATTGCCAATGACATTTGCTTCGTTCCCGAGCATTTGCATTTTCACTTTTACATTACATTTTAATTGTACAGAGCTCCTTTCTCAGTTTAACTTTTCAAGTATTCATTTCCAAACGATCAACGATTATGACAAGCATTGCCTGTAGAAACGATTTAAACCTTTATCCAGTAGACAGAACACAAACAGTTCAGTGTTCACTGCCGAAACTTGTCTCCTTTGATTAAAATTATCTAATCGCACTCGAATCCTGTCGTGCGTAAACAGTTGCAACGTTCAGCACGACCGCAACGTGGAGAATTGTTTTTACCGTTCGATCATTCGTGAACAATTATTCTTGCAATGTTTCCCGCGTGATCTTCCAAAGATCTTCGATCGTGCGCTAAAAGCGATCCCGCTAGATTTAGTAGGAGGTCACACCATTATCAATTTGACCCACGCACGAATGTAGACGCACAAATTTTGATTACCGGGTCCGATAAAACGAAGATATCCCCGGAATAAAACGTACCGGACGGTGGACAGAGTGTAACTGAGCGACCTTTGCCCCCGGTGATTTCAGCCCTTATCGCCCCCACTCCAACCCCCGTGGAAGGAATACCTTTACACCTCAATACGGTATGCGACTGTACCTCCAGCTTCACCCACTCTCCCTGCTACGAGGGCCAATGCCAGGTTATGCAAGTCAACCAACCAGTTTATACTATTTTTGGTGCTTCCATTGTCTTGCTTTTTATCTCTTTTATTGCCATCGACGAGACTATTATACGTTGCTTCTTCTCGTAATAAATAAAAATCAAATATGGCCGTTGTTCGACAAATTTGTTTAAGTCATACATTTTCTTCCACACGTTTGTTGTATTATAAATTAATTCAACTGGTCGCCGGACTTTGTTCACTGTCTAAGCAGTAGTATAATCAATGCATCAAGTAAACATCAAGTGGAACGACAATATTGTTGGCGACGAAACAAACACATCGATCTGTCTGATAAATAGAACCGAAGTCGAAATTCGAAATCGTTTTTTTATAAAGAATATCTAAATCTTGTAGTACTTGCATAATGTATTGAAAAATCTTGACAGTCTTTTTTTTAATTGGTCTTCGATTATTGAAGAAGCAGAATTTAAAGTTTTTTTCTAAATCAACAACTTTTCATAATATTGTATGTTTAACGATACTACATCCTTCTGGAATTTTTATCAAGTTATATTGTCATTTATTTATGTATACTATGGTTGTAGAATGTTCTTTTTTAAATTAACGATATCCTCGCTTTTCTTAAGATTGTTCTTTTGCGGAAGATATGTAAAAGATTGATACTGCTAAGGAGAAGTTATATAACATTTTATTAAATTATTGAAACACAATGAACGAAGAAACAAATATTTGAAATATCGAAAAATTCATACCATTGGTCTCAAATTAAAATTTGAACATTTTATTTTGAGACAGGGTCATTTTGCTTCCATAGAAAATTCGGAACAGCTTCAAGAAATCGTAAAATTTCAGTTCTTAACTTGAACAAAAATGATTCGATTTTTATTGAAAATTTCAAGTAGATTGTAAGTTATGTTCCAGCTATGGAGTTTTCTTAATATCATTGAATTCAAATCCAAAATAGAAGTGTCTGTTTTAAGACGAAGTAGCGCAGGTTAAATAATAACCGCGAAATCAACAGCGACTCGAGTTTAAATGGCGTTCTTGTGTAATTTTTTTAACAGAACTAATATAAGATTAAAATTTGGACAGTCCACTTCAAAATAGAGTCATCCAGTTCAAAAAAGAAATTTCGAGTGATCACGATTTTATGTCAACATCGACCCAGTTTTGGCTACCATATTTTGTAGATTACGTTCACAATCTTCTCAACGAGTCTGGTATGTTGCATAGTGCAAAGTGAAATTTATTATCTAAATGAATTCTCAGTTCCACATAGGATTTACGTATTCATAAACAAATTCATAGCGAATACAAATTCTATAGACAGAAAAAGGTGGTGCAATTTGAAACGCTGCTAATACGAAGTGATCATAATTTGACAATATGTCGGAAGTGAAAACATGTGACTTGCGGCGGTCATCCTTGCAGCCACTGGAGTTATCAGGCGGTCTCTCAACAGTTTTTAACAGAAAATTACACAGGAGAAAAAGCGATTAAATAGAAAAATGTGGCAGTAGAAAGTTCGCAGCTGCGTAGCTGCACTCGAGATTCGTACAGGTCGGATATACGGTGATCCCGCAGAAACTGCAGGCGATGATGCATCGCGGCCGGCCCTCGTGAGCTTTCCAAGGCGCGAAAGTTGCCGCGGCACCGGGTGACGCGCAAAATTATCCGGTATACGGGCGGAGATTCGGGGGATGTTTCGCGCTCATCAAGAAAACAATATAGCCGCACCCCGTGGCGAGCTTACCGCCCCTAGCCCGTTAGAGTTTGCACATCCTGCCCCCTTTCTCTGCCGCGCCGCGCCGCGCCGCGCCGGGGGCCACGGGAAGGTGGAAGCGGTTACTACCGAGGCCGTAACCCCCTCCGATGCCACGCCACCTTTCCGCCGCCCTAAACACTCGATGGTTTATTCATGAGGGCTCTCTCACCGCGATAACACTGATTCGTTTAATAAACGGCCGCTGCCGGCGCGGAGTGGGCCCCCAAGAGCACCTACAACGTTATTCAAACGGACAATATATCTCCGAGGCTTACGCTGCCAAGACTCTCTCCGCTCTTCTCTGCTTTTCGACGCGACGAAAGGCAGCGCTGCTCTTTTCCTCTTTCCGCGAAACGCCGGGAACACGGCCACCGAACCCGGCAAGAATAACTTTTGCTTGGCCCCGACCAAAACTTCTAGCCGCTCTTTGTTCCGACGCTGTTTCCATCATCCCTTCCCTCCCAACGCTTTCCTTCTTTTTTATATTTCATATTTTTCTACCGATTCCGAGCCGTGCACCAACCGTTCCCCAATTCTTCCTTGATGACCGATAGTTAACCCCTGTGTACGCGATCGTTCACCGCGACCCCAATTTTCATATTTCTTGTAACAAGTTTAATACTTTGTACTCGGATGTCACTATTTATTGATATCAAAAAGACATTTCTTTTTATTTACTACTTTTTTCATACTGTAAAATGATCATGTACAATTAATAAACAAATATAAAATCGTTTACTTATCAATTACAGAACTCGTTAAAATAACGGATCGCTAATTTTTTCATTTACGTTTATTGATCTATCGATTGGAGTTATTTATTCAATATATGCGTTACTTGCGGCAAATATTGTAATAACGTCGTTTAAAAATTAGTATAAATGGCTTATGACTTTTATTTCAACTTGACTTTATGTAGTAAAATCGCAACATTTGCATCTGTACAGAATTGCTGGTATGTATAATCAAAAAATTTTTCCGAGTGCTAAGGGTTGAATATTGTCACGAAGATACTAATTTTAGTGTGAATATTACTCCTATAATTTCGATTTTTATTCACTTCTCATTTACTTTATTTTATTTCATGCTTTTTAAAGATTGAAATGCAAACATAAATCGATTGTCGACATTCAACCTCTTATTTCCTAGCATTTTACACAGGTTACAAAAGTACATCTTTTATTTCGAATTTACATGATTCCTCTTGTATGCGAGTCCTTGAATTTTAGCACGTTCGATACCGGGGCACTGTACAGTGTCCATTGCAATCTGGGGCGAGCTCTACAATAAATAAACGAAGGCCTGATTTCACAAAGGAAATGTTGAGAATTGAATGAAAGCGTAAGAAAAAATAATGGAGACTGAATGAAATCGTTTGAGTTGCGTGAAATCAATCGCACGGCAGGGCAAAGACGGATGAAGAGAGGAACGATGCTATTATCGCCTGCGTCATTTATTCTTCGGCCGGACTCCTCTTATCTCTAATAGATCGCGCGCTCGTTAAAGCCTTAGATAAGGTCGAAGCAGCCGCGCGAGTGGACCAGGACCGGCCCTTGGGAACGGTTAGCCTCTTCCGGTCATTTTCAATCCGAACCTAGACCCCTATTAACCTCTTCTAAGCTCCGCGGACCCTGTTCCATTTCGATTTACTGCGGCAACTCCACTGGTGGAGTTCTCGACTTCTCGACCTTGCGAAATATATCAGCCGTCGCACTTGCGTTCAAACAGTCTATCACCTGACAATATTGTTGAAAGTGTTTCACGCATACATATTTGAACATACGCGTACACCAATTAGTCAATTATTTTCTATTGAATTTTGAAGTTTTCACATTATTTACTTGGACATAGAAATATTTCGAAATAGTTTTTTCTGATCTACGGTATTTTCATTTTATATAACACTGGGCATTTTGTGCATGCGAAATTGAGTCCTGTGACTTATATGATCACGTTTTTAACAGTTTTTTTTAAGTATCTACATAAAATTAAAGAAATGTCGAAAAGTTCGATTTTTTATTCTTTTTACTAAGATATCTATTTGAAAAGATCTAAACAGGATTTTATTAACAACGCTCACAACGTCATCTAACATTGTCTGTGTATACTGTCTGGGAAAAAATACATGATTCTAGAACGCCCGAAATTTAAGTCCTAAAGACGTCCAAGATATGTTCTAAACGGACTTGGGATGTTCGGACATAAATGGGATGTGAAATGGACGACTTATGGACGTACAATGCTGTCTAGAGTAGAACGTCCTTGGTAACGTGGCAGGGGAGATAAGTTGAACTCGGTGAAGTTTAAGAAACAATATATTTATTGTTTACTTCACGGAATGAACAAAGTTGGTTTCACTTGGTCAAACGACCGAGTATCAAATCGCTTGTCTTCTCCGCCATGGCAATGAACACGGAGTTTGGATTGCCGGAAATCGGCGAAGGCAGTACGCTGGCGTCCATTATCCTGAGTCCGCTGACTCCTCTTACACTGCAACGAAGCAGATCATTTTAACATAATTTATGCAATAGAATTATTATTGTCTAACTTAAAACAGATGGAAATTATCCTATAGTAATTTTTAATGTGAATGATTGGAAATAAAAGGAAATAAATTGTAGAATATATCCATTGGAACAAAGTGCACCGTAAAATGTCGACATTACCGTAACTCCTCGTCAACAACTGCATGCTCGTCGTCTCCCATCCTGCAGGAGCCACACGCGTGATAGCTCGTCAAACCACCGATCCTCATCACGCACTCAGAATACTCGATATTCCGATAATCCTGCGGCAGGTGACGGCATTCTTCTAGATCGGGAAGATGTACCTTCGCGCCGAACTCGCGGAACATCTTGGACTCCAGAGTTTGAACGGCAAAGTTGATCGCTGCGGAATTCGCATTTTACTGATAGTAAACCGGTGAATCGGTGTTCGCGGGTAATTCAGTTTTCGGTTAAGAATTATCGTTACCCTCGTGCGTGCAAAGAATATCGTCGTAATGTTCGAAATAGGCAGGATCGATTTTCGGTTGGTGTCGAATGTTTCTCGACTTTAATGTGATGGTCCCGCGACTCTTCGGTTGCAAACAGTAGCTCAAGTACAGGAAGCCCTCTTGAGAATTGTTGTTGTACGACGGATAAAGTGACCTGTACGGCTGCACAATTATTCTACGTGTATGCTACTTCGTAATTGTATGATTCAGGATACTGAGCGAATTCAGCATTGCACTGTGCATACAACTTTCGAATTAAATTGATTTATAAATCATGCAATTTGACATCGGTTGGGCAGAAATACTCTTCGAAGAAATTATTGTCTAGATAAAGTAATAATTGCTTAGAACATCGGCGTTTACCTCAGTCATATAGTTGGATATAGATTTCAACAGTCTCTCCTCGGTGGAGCCCATCCCGAAGAGCATGACGCCGCTGTTGTTCGTTCGACCAATCCCCATGATTCCGTTAGTCGCATACCATCCTTCGCACCACGACACAATCGTTAAAACTACCCGCCACAGTCCGTTCTCAAGCTACAGAGAAACTACTTCAGCATATCTTTTACTCGCCTCTTCCAAAGACAAAGTAGTTCACGACCTCCGGCAGTGTTTGGAGCTTGAACAACGTCATGCTCACCCTAGCTTCAAGATTCACGTATATCGGCAGCATTATCTGATCGAAGAGGTTCTTCCCTACCGCTGGAAGATTGCTCACTATTGATATCTAAAACGATTTCATCTAATTCACTCGATCGCATTTTGGTAGTTATCATTGGTAGTTGTCTTTGGGAACTCAGTGGTGGATTACTTGAAACTTGTTCAGGTCTTCGGCTGGCCCGATTCCAGACAGCATGAGCAACTGGGGCGTGTTGATCACGCCAGCGCAGAGGATCACCTCCTTTCTCGCACCAATACGACCGATAGATCCACTTTTGTAAATAACCTTGACACCGTCCACCGTCGCCATGGCGCCGTCTTTAAAAAATATCTGGAAGTTCGATAAACCTTTCTTCGTATCTGTGGGGATCGACAGCTTGGAACGTTGCCCTCGAGTCACGCGAAACACGAGCGTACTTTAACGATAGAGCAAAAGCTGTTTGGCACGGGTCTATTTTGACCCCAGATTTAAATATTCTAATTTTACTATCTCATTCCTGTCAATGTTCCATAAGTTTTATAAAAACATTAACATGTCCAAAAGGAGCACCTTCAAAAATATGTTGAAAACATTGTTAAATAAAAATATAACTGATCTTAAACATTCTCGGTTATATTTTTGTCCAGAAGGAAAATTTCGTACGGGAATAGAACAATTCCGATCGCGCGATCTCGATCGTCGAGGGTGAATAATACGGACGGACAGGCATCGTACTTTCGACACCAATGTGTTCGTCAGGATATGTAGATTCTTTCTGTTCCAAGCGTTCTGCAAGTACGCGTGATACGTGGACCACCGTGAACCTTTCTTCACCGTGTACAATCCCTTTTGCAGAGTCACGTGGCTAGTGTTTAACGCGTCTTCCGCCGACAAGAAAGCGTCCACCAGAAACTCCTCTTCCGGGCTAGACATCACGTTCATGATGTCGGACACCCTCTCGAAATACGGAAGCAGGTCGGCGTGGGACCAACCTTCTGGCCATCCGTTGTAGTCGTCTGGTCTACCGAAAGAGTGGACCAGGTGGTTTATTTGACCGCTTCCGCCCAATCCTTTGCCCCTCGGCACTTTTTGCACCTGTGGAAGTTTCGAACTTGTCCGACACACAATTTTGCCTTTTAGTTGACTAGCGGCGCAATTCCAAAATTATGAAAAATGTGGGATTGTGGAAACAGTTAGTGTTAAGTATAGTTGTTCGTTTTACCAATTACAACTTAACATCATTAATTAACATAAAACGAGGATGAGTTTTACATGGTAAACACAGTGACCGTAACGTTATCTGGTATAGTAACTTAACTCCTAGCTCTGGTCTTACTTTATTGGACTCTAGAAATTAGGACTTCGCACGCTGCCAATTTGCAACTATGAAATATATTTTGTATTCTTCTTGATATTCAATTTAGTTGTTGAGCGACGGAATAGTTGCTGCTTATACGATTAACGTACCGACGAACCAATATGACCACAAATTGGCAATGCGTGCGATGCAACAAGTTGAGGTCAACAAAATCAACGTGTCTACTAAATTTTACATCATGTTTAACGATAAGTGTGTATTTACATAGTTCCAGAAGCCTTTCGAGGAGAATTTCTGCGGTTCTGTCAAGTAGCTCCAATCGAACTCAGTCCCTTGCGTCATGGGCGACAAAAGCGGTACTGACGACACCCATCCGAAATATCCACCAGCTTCGATTAACAACACTGTTACGTTCGAAACTTCGGAGAGACGAGATGCTAACACGCAACCGGATGTCCCAGCGCCAACTCCGTAAGTAACAGATATATTTTTGTATTATTAACGCTCGTGCAGCGTTTCATTGATGCACGAATTATAAGTATGATTAAAAAATAGCTTCAAAGAATTAGCAAAAATTGATCATAACGAGATACCTATTCACAAGTTACATTTGCAAAGAATTCGTGTACGGTAGGCCAATTTTCCAAATAGCTTTCACTTTGTTACGAAAAAAATAATATTGAAAGAAGTTTTTTCATAAAAATATGTGATGTTCAAGACTGCTTTAAAGAATTGATTAGTTTAATGGAAGAAATACGTTAACATGTTGCTAGTAGTATATCTGACCACTGATTATTCGATTCTATTGACAGTGAAGGCTGACATTACATCGAAGCATCGCAGAATGAAATAAAAATACACACTTCGATCATAAGTCCAGCATACTCTATTTTTCATAAACAGACTGCAGATTTTATGTTAGGATATATACAACTCGATAAAACAATTTTAGTCGCCGATCCCTGGTCGTAATGTAATATGTAAAAAGGTGTGCGTATTTGTACGTGTACTAAAAGAATCGTGAGTTTTTATAATACGTATGAAGCTAAACCATATCTTTGTTTAAACTGTTTTAATGAAATCTGCTAAAAAAGTGTACACATATCTTTTAATTTCTATTACTATTAATTACAAAGTCCATCTTCCGCATTGTCCAATAAAACTCTGTTACCTAATAAATGATGCAATTTTCCATGTAATTGAAGAATCTAAAGAGAAATCATCAAAACATACATTTTCTCAAACATTGAGGAAATAATTGATTTCACTGATTTATCGGGTGAAAAATGATCACATGAAACTACAAGCATCCGAACGAATCTCACGCAACACGGTAAAAAGTTAGCTTAGACATTGCATCAGCTAACGATGTTTGAAAATCCAATTTGGCATAAGTTGTCGCGAGTCACGAGACGCGTATAAATCTGCTTCGATCTAGCCAGCAGACGGATTAAAGGATTATGCGAATTTCGTTGACTGTGGCCCCCCTCTGACGAGGCGTAAGTTACTTGTAACTCGCCCGGTAATCCGAAGGAAATACCGTGTCGAACGAATTAGCGATTAGTGCTACTTACCGATTATGTAATCGTAATCAGTTTCGGGATGCTCGATCATGCTGGCCGGTTTGTTGAAGTAGCAGTGGTAGAAAAATGATAGGAACAATATGAGAATCGAGAAGAGCATGTAGTTCCACATCGTGTTGAAGATACACTGGTATCGCAGAACGTCCGCATTCGGTATCAATAAGAGAACGACTGCGAAGAACTGACACGGTCAGGGTGCAGTATAATTCCTATATTAAATTAGCGTTGCCGCACGCAATCGATAGTCCTTTGCAATGAGACGGAAGGTCTGACATTATTGCTTTTCGATGGTAATGAACCCGAGCTGAATTGCACTCGACGACTGGCCGATGATAAGGACAAACAATCATCGATACTCTGATTATCCTATTAATCGAGAGAAAATTATTTTGTCTGAAATTAATCTGACGAAAGAGTCAGATTATTTTTCTTCAACATTGTAGTGTTTTATTTTATCAAGGATTCATTTGTAGCGACTACGTAGGATTTAGAGAGATAAATCGTTTTACTTAGGTTCCTGTGATTGATTAGGGGTTGTTTCTGACTCTCGTATCGGTTTAGTGTCGTAACCTATGTTATCAACATGGTATTCATTTATGGTAAAGGTAGAAATTGAAAAAGAATAGAAAATGATGCGTATACAGGTATATATTTTAATAAAATGATGCTGTTTAATTACTAATTATTTTGTATTGGCATAATTACTATCATAGTACCACCTAGCGACAAAATATGGTGTCAATTTCGCTTAAAAGTTTAGACATTTCTTTGTAGATGGCGCAATATGCTTCTTCGAATGAGCCAAATATAATCAATGAAAAAAGCAATATCTTATATGTATGTATATTGAAAAGTACATTCTATAAATTTTAATATGGAAAATGAAACAAGTACTATTTGTTTCAGGATTTAAATTATTTATTATTTACATATTTTGATACATTGTTCAGTACAACTTCTGATTCATAATTACAAACAGATTTACAAATATAAAACATTATAAATACTTAATTGCATGAAAGGAAATAGTTTATATCTACCATAGTACATTTTACTAAAGAGAGAAACAAATACGGTAAATAAGATGTAAGTTGGTATCAGAGTGAGCAGTCTATTGATAATTAATGGTTTCTCTATTACAAAACTATTAGCAACTATATAATACCCATTATATCCATTATTGATAAATCAAATGACCTAGAAATTAGAGGCGAGATAGTAGTACCTATAAAACACAGAAAGTATTACTACAGCTGAACGACTTACTTGGAATTGATCTCATCATCTGGAATGTAGAATGGATTGCATACGGAATTCGAATACGCAGCATGCAATTTTTTAAAAATCTATAACAGAAAGTGTATTATTGTATTGATACAGTAACATTATGATATTAATTAATTTCTATAGATGATATACCATTTTCACATCATTTTCACGCAGAGTTGTATTAGATGACTGCAACACAATAATGAACTTGATTTTTGTATTTGTTGCATACCCATATCTACAATGAAAAGGTGACAATAATTACTCCTATACTCTAGTACATATATATATATATATAAACAAATTCATACAATGTTAGAAGTATTACAAACATTTTGTATTCTTCTGTAGCATTCAATAATCCTAAATACAACTCTCTTATATCGATTACTGCTTTATTCCCAACATTCAATTTCTCTTCTATAATATCTATTGATGTGTGAACTTTGCAATGAAACTGCAATGCCATTGATTCATCCGCGCATCGAATATACTTGGGAGAATTCTATGTCAAAAAATATACAATCCGTAAAATACATAAACTCGTATACCACGAGTCCAATACATCATAACCTCAAGATATTCAGAAAGTGTTTACTCACATCTTTACCTATTACAGCAACACAAACTGCCATATTTACAAACTTTATACTATTTTAGAACGTATGTCATAATCCATATCAGTCCAAAAAATAAATTAACACTACTTCAATTTCTTTAAAACTTGTAGCAAATGTAAATATTGAACTCCATGAACACAAGTTCTAATGTCACTTTTGACAACCATATTGATGAGGTAACCAATAGAAATATAATATTTCGTTCAATAACAACATAAGCATTTATTTATAGAAATAACAGCAATATAAATACATTTTACTGTAACATATCGTATACGCATATAAATCTACCACAAAAATATATTGACGAAAGACATGTAAAAAATATATTTCATTTTCAATATATCTACGCAAAAACTTCGTACATCGATCTTACGGACCTTTTCTAAAAAAACAACATAAAAATTAAATTTGTTCATTTATATATACAAAAATATTAATACCAAATACATTTCAATGTTGTGGTTCATTATAGTATCTCCTTTTCAATGTTCTGTATTTGCGTAACATGTATAAAGCTTCCAGTTCTTTAATTACATAGTCTCCATGTGCGAGCATTTTATTTATTTTTTCCGGATCAGTTTCTCCTTTATTTTTTTCAAAGGCTCTTTTCAAATTCCGTTTGAAAAAATCATAACCTCTTGGATAATCTTTACCCATAAATAACAGCTAGAAGTAGTAAACAGTTTTATTTTAAGCTTAAAACCACAAAGAAAATATATCAATAATTTCTTCTCGTACAATAACTCTATAATGATAACTTTATAACTCAAAATTAAAGTACCATTTATTACCGTTTTGTATAATTGAAGAACTTTCGAACGTTGGGACATGATCGTAAATATTTTACCTAATGCGTCAGCAATGTTAATTATAAGTTAATAAGATATACATCTGACATGCGAAAATGATATTATCAGCTTTACATAAAGTATTATGTTACCAACATAAAATATACTATTAGTAATAATTGCAATTACCATTTCATATAATAGTTAGTAGGTATACCAAAGTCCGTGCATTTAAACTGCAGTGCTAATTTCACTGGCAAGTGCATAAAATCCAAAACAAATTTTTATGCAACAATGAATCATGATTATATTTTAAAATAAATTAATAAGAAAATGATTATTTATTATATAAATTAATAAATAATTTTTACAATCATAATCAGAATGTGAATATTGACAATAATTAGTAACATCTGCATATTCAATTGTTGGTAAGAATTATCAACTGTGCGAACAGTTTGAATTTATTTCCCTGTAAGTGGCTCTACCATTCCAAAAAGCTAATGTTGAATTTCAAAATGCGTAGAACATTCTAATTAATCTTAAAGTGCGAACATAAATTAAGTTGTCCGTATTAATAAATATTGAATTATTTATTTTTAAAGTAGTAAAAAAAGAAGAAGTTCCCTCGTAGTGAGCCCTGTTCAGTTGAAACATTTCCCAACTCTATACCATGAGGCGGAGAGCGGAAAACTTGTAAATAACACATTACTTTCCTTTGATCATCACACTCCGCACAACTCGAAGATCAGCCGAAGCTTCCTTTCAAAGTCGAGAAGATTGCGAAGGCTAGCAGCAAATTGTGCTGCGGCACTTTCTGCCAGGGATCCAGGGACTTTCCTCAGAGCATGATAGTCACTCGGACTTCGATTGTGGCTCCGCGGTGTTGCTCGAGGGAACTCCTTGAACTATCACATTTTGGAACTCCCTTATATACAAACCGGCAGCCACAACGAGTACTAGCGAGAAAGAGCAGTGGTTCTCAAATCAAACACGTTTCATTTCTCAATCTTTAATTTGAAATGTAAGAATTTCGAGCATAGAAACCTAGAGTACACAAATTTTAAATGATTAAATTTGGATTGTAGAAAATTTAAATATAAAATTCCTTTTTTAGAAATTTTAAATGTAAGTATCTAAATTATATAATAAAATAGATAGATATTAATATAAATAATGTAGTACGATGTCGTACAGATAAAGACATGATAATAAAATAAGTGTATATCTGCGTTGTAGTAAAATTTATTAAGACGTACTAACTATTTAGTTCAATAATGATTTTTAAGTAGTAAAAACCTTATACAAATAATGTCGTACTACCTATTAATACTATTCGCATTTGTTCTTCTCCTACTGTTAGTTTTATACAAATATTAAAGATACCGAAGCATATCAAAATTACACAGCACTTAAAAATTTAAATTGTACGACATTGCTGCACGGATGATGTAAACCTGAAAATCAATGACGCAAAGGTAAAATGGTTGAACTGGACAACATTCATTTAACTATCGTGTAGTTATATTAACACTATTGATATTTTCATGTTCCTCATTTATACACAAATATGAAGTACTTAACAGTATTGAAGAGAATACACAATGGAGATTCATGTTTACATATAACTTTCGTTTTATTCTTGCGTACGAATAATATTCACATCAAAATCGAACTTCGTTCAAGTAAAAACCTAATTTGCTGTTCGAGGACTAAAAGTACCGAAATACCTCTACTCGATGAATGTACATACAGGTATTGCTCGATCGATATCAGTGCTTGCATTCGAACAAAGATTAGAAAAACAAATCCTCCTTCGTGTATGAGCACCATTTTGAATTCACGCATCGGTAAAACGTCATTAGCTTATTACCAAAATTATTATATAAAAGAAGTTGAGAAATTACACGTCGGGAATACCTTTTATCACGCTCGATAAAATTTGTTACAAAAATAGTCCATATATATATATATATTTCGCTTTTCTTTTTGTTCAGTCGATCTACTGCGATTTGGAAACGTATCCCAGAGCGTATAACAGAGATAAGATTTCGTGTCAACCATGTATGTAAATGTATAAAACATCCTAAACGTCGGTTCGAATTCGCACACTATGACTGGGAATAGAATCGGTGCAGTCGCAATTGTCATTCTTTATTATCAAAACTATCAGAACATATAAAAAACACAGTGAAACAATTTTCGTATATCGCCAGCCTGGACCACGAAAATGAACACAGAAGATAAACATGGGATGATTTGTTCTCTTTTGTTTGGAATGTGAAATGCGCGAACATTCGTTGTGCTTTACGGTTTCTCTTTTTATTCGATATTGCTAAATCGGACTAAACATCAATAATGGTAAATATGCGATTTGATTTCGTAACAACTGTGGACTTTATGCGTTCTGTATCGCCCGGCAGATTTACACCGTAGTAAAATTTTTCATAAAATTTCTAGACGTATCTTTTCGTCTGGAATCTGAACGGAATCGACAGTTATTCTCTACTTCTACGTTTGTACGCTAATTCATAAAAATCTATACACGCATAGACATCCACAGTTCAGCCTGAACGTCTGTTTTTGATTTTTCGTTTTTATCGAAGCACATTTCACTAGACTACGTTAAACACCCTTTTGGATAACAAAAATGTCCCTCCTATAATCGAGACTATGGGCTTTATGCATTAATGGCAACAATTGTTCTACTCCGCCTTTAGAAAATCTCTTTCGAAATAAATGTTCACTGTTACGTGAACTTTACAAAACGATCCGTTATAAGTATGAATCAGCATAACATCCACATTGAGCTCACGGCACTCAATCAAACTGTCTCGATTTGAAACTTCCTGCTTTTCCGCTTCTATCCGCTCTCAGACAAAACGGTCCCTATGCGTCTCACGTAAAAATTATTAGGAACTTTCGCTATAAAATCCTTCGTTGTACAACGTTTGCAACGTCGAAAGGTAAAACTTATCATCAAAGGAAACATCTCAAAACCCATACTCGATACAATTAAAGTACGCCGAAATCTTCGGTTGGGTGTAAAACGAATGTTATAGAAAACTTTGATTCTGCGAGGAATCCTCTCATTTGTCGAGCTTTATGACGAATGCCTCTCCCGGAGATACGGTCAGCTCTTTGAAGTAAACGTCCCGGTTCAGCCTGGTCGCGGGCCCGACAACAACATGACCGCCATAATAAAGGAAGGATAGATCCTTCGTCTGCGATTGGTTGCCTAGATTCGCTACGAAAACGTACGAGTTTCGCCGTGGATACCATCGTTCTATGACAATCATTTCGTCGTTCGCGTACCTGCAATAGACAAAATTGCTTAGGAACTCTGCTGACGCGTACCTTCATCGTTTCTGTGCATGATCATTACCTAATATCACAGTTAGCCAGCACCTGATTCTCCTTCAGCACCGCCTTAACGTAAATCGGGGTCGTTTCGGATCTGAGCTTAATCATCTCGGGTATAGTGCCCATCAAGATCGTCTGCAACGGTTTCGTGGCTTCCGGTAGCCAAGCGGTAACACCAACGGATGCGAACTTATGGTCGGAGCTGTCATTCGAATCCCAATACATCGGAGCCAGATTGTGCACATGAGCGAGATCCTTGTGGTCCTCGCACTCGCAGTTCATTATACCTATCTAAACACAAATTGGTATTAAATAAAAGAAAGTTGGGTAGATGTATCGGTTGTGGTCAATACACCTTTGTAATAATTCTTGATATTAGGTAATCTGTTAAAACTTGTACATTTCTTATGTGACACAACACTTTAAGAATATTTGCATTGAAATTCCTATAATTCCTTAAGGTAGCCACGACCGGTACATCTAGCCTACTCGATTACAAATAGACGATAATTTGATTACACTGTAGAAAATATATCAAAATCATCGATGCACCATTTACCTCATCCCCGTAAAATACGCTCGGCGTACCCGGCAGCATCATCCCCAGCAAAGAGGCAGCAATTGTTGCATTCTTTACACTGATGGTCGAAGCGACCCTCTGAGATTCTACTCCACCTATTGACCAATGCACCCAAGGATACTCAGGCTTCTCGAACAGCAAACCTTTGGTGACCTCTTCCACCTGTTCCTTGATCCGCTGCGTCCCATTCGACAATTCCAGCGTAACGTCTACGAGATCCATATTCTTCAGAATGGCCTCTCTGGCGGCTCCCGGTTTGCTGACCTTTAAAGCATTTAGGTGGCAAATCAGGATCTTCTGGTAGCCTAAGATGGACTTCCAGTGGTTGAGACTGCTAGCGAATGATTTCTCGTCGACGTAATGCTCCAGCCCCCTCAGATAGAAACCGTCAACTCCCATCTGCGACCATGTTCGAATCGCAGCTGTGACCGGGTTCTCCATCACGGCGCTGATATGATTCGACGTCAGAGCATTCAGTCGTGGTTCCTCCAAGGTCGGCGGAACCGACGACAACGCGTCTCTGATCGCCTCGACCGACATTGAGGGTGTCGTCGGCGCGGTATCTTCTAAAACCACGCCGTCTGTAACGCCTCTTCTCTCGCGCACAGCTTTGTCAGTCTTGTTCGGCTTTTCGACCGCCACATTCTCGTCATACAAGGTCTTCACGAACGGGTACAGCGGTAGGTCCAGAAGAACGGTCATATTCCGTCGATGGATCTCGTGCACCAGCACTTCGAAGTCCCGTAATGTTCCCAGGTGCTTGTTCAAGTCGGACAGATTCTCAATATCCGAGTAGTGCTCCGGATAATGTGCCGCAGGGAATATTGAGTTCAAACGGATCCCATGGATCCCGAGCTCCTTCAGATAGTCTAGACGCATCGTTATCCCTCGCAAGTCGCCAATACCGTCGCCGACCTTCGAGGAGTCCTGGAAAGACGCTGGGAAGATCTCGTAGAAAACGCTGCCTTGCCACCATTGCACTTGCGGGTCGCATCTGAACAGATAAACGGCGATTGTCTGGGTTGCAATGCAGTTGCTGGTATCATTGGACGTCGAAGACGGATCGTAGAAACGTTTACGTACTTTTTGGGCATGGTGACGATCACACCGATCACGAGAGCCATGCAACCGGCCAGCACCGACATCAGGGACCAGAAGCAGGTCTTCCGTATCAGCGGCCAATTCCATTTCATGAAATGATAATCCTTCGGCGGCTTTGGCACTACCAGTTGGATACCAACCAACGGTGGCTTTCCTCCGTTCTCCTGATTGTAAAACTAAACAGTTACAGTGAAAGTTCAAACATGATGTTAGAAAGCAGCAAGCGATGGATTAGTACACATAGATGATGGCCAGTACGGGTTTCCACCACCATGATTATGCAGGGTATGCCACAAAATCTATCAACGCGCGTCTTCCGAACGATTCTAATCGAGTAATGTTTTTCGCAAGGAAATCGAAAGAAATGCTCTTTTTCCCCAGAGTATGTATCATTGAATTTTGCCAGATATTCTTTCTCTATTCCGCATATTTGTCCAGATATTCTGATTTCTAAGAAACAAATTCGATCTTCGTACAAGCGTATATGCCAGGTGTCTACGCGACCGTGTATTTTTGTATTCCTAAACGAAGGTCGATCATCAACATACCTGAATAGATACATTACTTTTATTACACCTGAGAAAGCACGTTTGCCAAATGTTTCATTAAATCGTGATGCATGGAACTAATGCATTTCGATGCCCTATTGCTCGAAAGTAAGAATGCTTGCGAATGGTAAAGCAACAATTTCCACCGGATTTTCATGGAATCTGATTCGATAGAGGGTTGTTAGAGCGAAATCCGCTCAATAGAAAGATTTTCGAAAAGATGACGATGTTGCGTTACGCATTGTTCCGCGATCGATTGATATGTATGGGATGCAAAAATGTATGTTGGTGAAAATGTATTGCAACAATGGTGTGCAACGCTTGGCAAGGTACTCCTCGTTTGTGCCAAACAGATCGAAATATTATGCTGAATACAGTGCATGAAGATTGGTGCGTAAACGTTACAAATGGAAATCTGAAATAGTTAATCACTGAAAGGGCGACAGCGGGGAAAGTAATTTAATTCGATATGGTTAAAGTGGATTGCAGACAAGATGATTCCTTCGTTAGATCCGTGCAGATGTTTTGTCATAGGACAGTGGAAATCGTGCGAACATTTTTGACCTTAACTAACAAGATCTGTGACCTTAACTAGAACGATTTATCTGCATCAGTATGTCAACGAAACAACAAATAATTAGGATCCAACTATTCTTGCTGCTGATTTCGACGCTAGTTAGCCGGTAACAACAATCGCTGCCACTTTGCATTTATACCGTATTTATTTATACAAATTCAATGCGGTCAAAGGGAAGAGAATATAAAAACGGCACGCGCCTATCCGGAAACATTGCTGCCATTACGATTATTTAACCGTGTTGCATTTCTATTTTTACGTACGTTATGATCTGAGCGACAGTGACTTATTCGTGTTCTTATTATACTGTCCACTGCTTATTTCTGTAATAACCGAGAATTTCATTCACTGAATAAATGATACGATAAAACGATGCGTAGTTTCTCGTGACGTCTCATAAAACAGTGACAGCAAACAGGTCGGTTCAGCAAACGCATCCCTTCGAATTACGCCATTTTTCATTTGCATAGGCAAATCTGTATATTTGCATGTACAAAAAATTAAAGTAACCAGACGCGTAGGTGGAAGCGCACTAGACGCATTTAGATCGAAGGTAAAACTGGTAATCGGCCGTGGACGAAACAAAACGTGTAGCAACATTAGCAGCGAAAACAGGCATTCGAACATACGTCTTCTTCTGTTCGAGCTGGATTATTTAAATTTCAACTCCCACAATCAACCAATCGCACTAAACTACTATTTGCAAGTCGAATCGATCGAAAGCATGACAAAACTTCACTGGAATTCCTCCGAATCCGCAAACTATGTGAAGGAACGACACGCCATCGAAACAGGGAACCAGTTTTTAGTAAATGGAAACCAAAATCTCAATTATTTTGGTATTAGTCGCACGAAATTTTGCAGTATCAAAGATACGTTCAGTGTCCTGTTGTCAACGTTTTATTATTATTGCCACATGAACATACATAATCGTTCGTCTACCCCTAACTGCTGAGCTAGGCTCATAAGGTCTGTAACATTTCGCTGGATCGATGTACACTTATGCACAAGAGTATTCGAACGTTTCATTCTTTAATGCGTCCAAAGAAACTTATAAAATGACATTAACAAATTAAAGTAACAAATTATATTTGGACATGTCTTACACATATTGTCCATAAAGTGGATTCTTGCATACAAGTTGCAAGGGAAAAATACATATTGTAAATGAATCATAAAATGGCGTAAAAGTCAAAATTATATTAGTATGTTTAGTCAAATTTAATTTGACTAAATTAAATTTAACAAAACTTATATTCGAATACTTTCGTGTACGAGCGTACATGATTTCCATTATTGACCGACCGAAACTCCACGTCGGCAGTTAGGGGTTCATTAGATCGGGGGTGCTTACCAGTGCCTGTGCATCGGGGGCCAGATGTTGATACGCGGTGTTCAGCTGCGTCAACAATTGCGCGCAAACGGGGCCGCTCGTGTCGCTGCTGCTGCTGCTGCTGGTCGATTCCACCATCGGATCACGGGAGCTCGGCTCTGCAATAAATAACGAAATCGACAATGGACCGGCGGCAAGCGGAACCAGTTTCCGTTCGCGTCCCGATATTTAAAAAGCTTCGATTTCGCAAGAGCGGCCGTCACGACTCGGGACGATCATCGGCGACCACTAGTTGAGACTCAACTGTCGAACTTCTTTTAAATGATTTCATCGATGAAGTTGAAACCGGAGCCAATTAAGCCGTTTTATTGTCTGTAAAATAATCACGAGTGCGACACTTAAACGATTACGTAAGTCCGGCGAAGAAAATGCGTATTACGCGACGGTTTGCTTTGCTGAAGAAAGAACAACGCGTCGAAGATACGACGGTGGCGATTAACTGGTCATTAGACTGCGGATTTTACACATTTATGGCTAAAGTGAAAAGGCGCGATTTAAAGTGGTGTAAGTGTTTAGATAATTGGGAAATATCAATATACTAGTTTCAGACAATTAAAATTACAAAAGTAGAATTGAAATATCTATCTGGTTCCAATCTATTGCAATTGATGTTTTGCATAAAAATCTGCAGTCTGCTGATTATCCTGTTCGCCCATTGATTGTCCGACGATTATGTTTCTGATTTATGTTATAAGGGTTTGTCATAGTAAATATATTTCCCTGGAAAAGCGAGCTTTAGATGTGTATAATATGCACAGATGATCTTTTAATTGCAGATAGGATTATTACCTATGCAAGTATGTATATTCATACGTCATTGCTATTAATGGAAGCTTACCATCGTTCAGAACTCTGCTCGAACTGTTCACTATGCTCATGAATTCGTTAAGACCATCTTCTTTGTTGATGTTCTCGAGTATCGGCGGCGAAATGGACTCCACGGGATTCCCCTCCAAAGTGACGAAAATGGCGCCAGAATCGAGGACATTGTCGTTCCGTGGGCTCGGTGTCAAAAGTGGACAATCCGACGCTTCTTCGTCCTGTCCGAGAAAAGATTCGTTTACCGAAATCAATCGCTACTTCATCGTAAACAATAATCTACAGTATTTTAAACAGAAACACACAGTCAGCTCTAGCAATATTCTACGTAAAACCTACGACTAATTAATACAACGAAATCATTGTGAAACGATCGAAATCATAACACGTTCGCCACTACCATTCTGTCCAAAATCAGATAATAATGTATTCGAAAATTATCATCTTCATTAAACAGGATTGAAGCACATAAAATATTTTAAAATGTTCAAACGTCCTCCAAATTGCTAATTGCCGCGATAAATTCCCGACTGTGATAATATAAGTAAATTGTAGAAGTTATGACATATTTCGTGGCTCGCCATTCATTTTCTAACTCATTTAAATAATTCTGCTAAACACTCGATTAGTCACGGCAACATTTACAATGAGTCGACGAAAAATCGATGCTCGGAAGACTTGTGAACGACAGCGTACCCGATTACGCTGTCGGCGAACCTGTTAAGAATCCTTTCCTAAAAGGGAGAGCGTACACGTGGCCAATGCAACGTGCGAACAGCACAGTGGAAAGGGTGGGGAAGACAAAAGGGTACGTTATTTGTGTCGGACGCACCTGTTGGTCGTGATTTATAATGAGCTGCCGCGAGCTGGGCAAAGACGCGAGTTCAGTAGGCAACACCACCGACAAAAGACCCTCGGGCTTCTGGATATTCATTTCTGTCGAACGTAGAAAGTCGTCCGATTGTTTTGTCCCTCATACGATGGTACAGCAACGTCTAGTATCTACAGCACATGGACAACAATTTGCCGAAGTCACAACACAAAACGGAACAAACATCCGATTCACCGAAACGTTTCGAACTAAAAGCGTCACGGTGTTTCTACTTCCGTAAGGTCGCGCGTCGCGCCGGCACTTCCACGTCCAAGCGAATTCGTTCCGGCAAACGAAACGCACAGTTAAAAAAGAACCATGAAGAGAACAGTTATATAAGTGCGATAGGGACGGTAAAACGCGACTCGTTATTTATGCGCTTGCTGAAATTCTGCTTCACGGCGGCGATGCTGACGTCGGAGAGTTTCACGTTGAAATTCGATCTATGGGAGCAGCCGACGCACAATCGTGTCACACAACACGTCCGACGCGATGAAATGCAATCCAGCGTGGTCGTCATATTTACGAACAGAACGCGAACCGAACGTGTCCGCCAGCCGTGCGGCTTATTGATCGGCGAGTTCTCTCGTCGTCGCCTATGGCAGCGCTACGATTTTCTCCCGTAATCCATTAAATGGTCACGAGCTGCAAAGGACCGTTCGTATTACAATCGTCCGAGCACGCGGGCATTGTTTCGCCGTCGATACTCCGAAAGAATAGCAGACACGATTACGTCATAGTGTGACGCCAACGGGTCCAGTTTATGCCAGTTTATGGTATGCAATACCAAGATGTCAATTAGTTTTACGCAAAGTTCGGCGGCGCACATACCGCGTTGCAAGCCATTCGACACGGTACGATAACGGAGTATATTTAGATGTACGGAGAACCGAGACTCTTGGCGGGTTTGGAACGGGTTAGTGCTATATAGGACGCCAAATAATTCGAAGCCTGTAAAAAATTTGATCGAGTCACGCGATTGTCACGGGACCGAAGCAGTTGTCGGGCCTCTTCGGGGAATCGTCGAATCCCATTGAACACGTGCTAGTTCCTAATGCGAACGTTCGCACCACCAAACAGTCCGTTCATGTGATCGCTAAGAATACGATGAATCGGTCACGCGACCGCTGATTCCGCTAATTTAGATCGTAACGGAACACGATTTGTGGTATAAGCGAGCTAACTCCTCACGATAGAACGAGACGAAAATTTATAAAAATAATGAAATATCAAACTCTCGCTTTCGTGTTGTTATACACGAAAAGGCAACTGGAGGATTTCTATTTTAATCGGAACTTTCATTTGCGTATTCGCTTTTAGAACTACCTCTAACGTTTTAAATGTAGTCGACGAACTGTACTTCCTTGAAAGTCTTGCCTCCAGCGCGCCGCGAGAACGCAACAGCTGTTATAAAAGCAACAAAACGGATTATCAATGTTTGACTATATGTCGCGAGAAAAAATTGTGTACAGATGTAGAAAATTCGCGAAAAATTGGGGACGCATTTTGACTCCAGCTTGGTACCAAGTAACGAAACGGTTCGCAGCGAGCATGATAGCAGTTGTCGATTTGCGATCGGTCTCACCTGTAATTCGGCCGGTGATCACCTGACAGAGTCAACATCGGTAGAACGCCCGAAGCACATATAGATTCGTCCACGGGAAATCCTGAAGCTGAAGGAACCGCGGAACTATCGGTCTGTTCTTTCGGACCGGCCGTATCTCCCACTTGTTCGACGCTCAGCGATTAATTCGTCTTCTATGGTCCCGGCTTCTGCGCGCAAGAAACTAACTCCGTGAGCAGCCGACGTACAACAAGATCACTACCGAGGACGAATGTTTGTGCTCGCGGATGTTGTTGACCGTCCTGGTGCCCCCAGCCGTAAGGGAATCGCGTGCCTTCGCGTATTATATTTAGCAACGCCGTTACGTCCCGCCGCGTCTTACGTCTAACGAAAACGTTTGGCGTCTTTAACGAGTCTGCGCGCTTGCACGCGTTCGGTTAGCAGAGACCAAGAGTGTACTTAATTTCCCCCGCAAGCTCGCATTCATAATTGGTCGTAATAATTACGAAGCGGTAGCGCCGTGTCGAAAATATTATTTTATCGATCGGATTGCAACGTTAGAATGCTGTTGCATTAAGTATTATAGGACTGTAATCAATACGTATTAATGTCGACGGTACATTGATACGCGAACGTTCCTGGTAACGCTTTCTGACTAGATAACTATTACCATATTTGGGTTCATTTGTCGTGTTTCATCTACGGATTTGTTAGTCACGTTCGCAATGTAATGTTCGTAATTACTCTCAAGGACGAGGGTGCCAAATTTTTGGGAGCCCCTTAAGATAGGTGTACATGCTTTCACGACAGTGAGGTAAATTTCCGTTACCGACCGTGCTGGAAACTTCTAATTGCACCCTCTAGATCAAAGAACGAGAAATTTTGAGATCGATCAAAGTTGATGAAGTAGTAACTTATTTCGAATTGTATCAATTTATTATCCATTTTATTATTTATGTCTTTGAAATCTTCTCATCTCTGTTTACTACTTACAGGAATATATGTAGCACGTATGTACTTACCCCAAACCTCGTCTTCTATCCATTCATGGTGTGTACAGTAGCCTCTCAATTCAAGAACCACATCTAGGGGCAATGAAACTCTTGAATTGAGAGAATGCAGCGAATTGTTGTATTCTGATTGGTTGATTCACAGCTGAATAGTGTTGTCTTCATAATCAATGACAAAGAAATGAAATAACGAGGGAGCAAGACAGCAAGACCCCAGCACAACCACGTGTGAAACGAGTCACACAGCAATCTCACTCTTCTCGCGCATCTGTTCGTCTGATGCTCCATCTGAAACACGCGGCGCGATATTCGACTCGTACTTTTCACCTCGTTGAATTATGGACCACATCACCAGCGAATTTTCGAACGATGCTCAATGCATCAATGTGAACTTTTTATTTATTGTTTTGTCTTACTCTTTTCTGATCATAAATGATGTTATTATGCAACGTTCGTTGATTATTAATTTATAAGAACTTGTGTTCCTTAATAAGAATATGATGATATATGTCGTTTATATTGCATTGTGTATAACCTTAGTTCTTACATCGAGCATAATAGAAAGATACAGCGTTCATATTCGTATTCGTAATGGGTGGTGGTATACCGCTGGCGAAAAATATATCTCGTGTTTCAAATGGAGCGCTAAATGTACGGATGCACGAAAAGAGTGAGACTGCAAGCAGAGTAAACACTCACGCGTAGGGCCCATTCGGTTTTTTTTATCTCTCTCGATCATTTCCTGTTCTCTTTTTAAAGTAAATTCTCAAAGATAAATGCACAATAAAATGGTAGAGATAAAAATGTTCTTGGATTGTGTGAAAAAAGCTCTTAAATTGTGAGTCGACTGTCCATGTTTGTACCCCTGTACATATACTTACATACTACAGAGTACACATGTGACTTCGCCAATATCCGTGTTCTTTTACCGCTGTTCAGGCTTCTGCTATATACACAGTAGTCTGCCGTAATTTGTGATAGAAAACAATATTCGTAAACATTATTATATTGTTGATAGCCTTTGTAAAGTGTTACGGTAAATAAAATGACTGAATCATCGGAGTCTCCAGCCCAATGGGCAATTGATCTTTTGACGGATAGGACATACGACCAGACGCCTTTTATCGAGAGATACTTTATTGAAACAATGTCAACCATTACAGCTATTGGTCTATCATTTTGGCGGAATAATAATATGAGAAAAGCATGGAATGCCTGTAAGTCCTTCATCATCGTTTTTTTTCGTAAGCAGATAACCCTAACCTAATAATAGTAATTGTAATTATATAATGCAAGTATTTGAATTGGCAGTGCTGTCAAGAATACTATTAATCCTTTCGGTGCAGATTAAGATTATGCCAAACCATTTTAAAGGACAAAAAATCTATAAAAATGATATCAGTTTATAGTTGAAGAATTGCACCCAACTTTTCAATTAATTATTTCTATATCAGTCCCATTTAATATTTAGAATAGATGTCATATTAGAATTGTATGAATAAAATTTTTGCGTTTTATCAGCTTTGCATCATCATGCCTTGGGTGGATTGGCTGGTTTTGCATTTGGGTCGTGCGTATCATTAGGATTTAGAAGAGTCTGGGAAAGGCGTAATGCGCAGTTGCTAGATTACATCAAGCTGCATCCAGACAGATTTCCTAAACCAGGTAAATTATTTGAAACTATCAAATTATGTCTGTTTCTATCTATTTTTATCTAATTAGTGATATTTATTATTTCAGATTATAAACCTTATGGAGAATTATTTCAGCCATGGCATCCAGTACGTTAGACAATTAATGACAGTACTCTAAAACTGTGCATTGTTTTCATGTAATAGTAAACTTGAATTTAAAATATATAGATTATTATTATGCTATATGACAGCATGTTGTATTTTTATATTAATTATATGTTCAGGATCCATCATGACATTCTGGTATATAAAAAAATAATCTAGCGCCTAAGGAAAATTCTGATGTAACAATACTGTCCACACTTTATAGTCTAATTATATTTAGACCTACTATTTTAAAAAACAGTAAGTGATAATTATAATACAAAAGAAAAAAAAAACGGTTATGTTATTACTGAAAGTACAATAACATCACTGTACAAAAGGAGAACAGAAAATTATACATATTGAAACTAGTATTACATGAAGTTCAAAGAAAGTGAAATTAACAATATATTTTTTTATCATTCTTACAAAATGTTATGTCATTCATTTCAATACTTTCAATGTCTATCCGAAAGTCTGATTAAGTTAAAGATTCCAAATCTATTTTACACATCACGTACGTAGATCAAAATCAATGAAAATTAGTTGAACTCTTTCTAATAATCATTCTATTACACTTATAAAAGTTTCTATTTTTTTTCAGGATTATAATTATCATTGTATAGTCCAGTTCCTTTAGAATCCCCCAACCAAGGATATTTATTGGGACATTCTCTGCATGTTTCCAGATACCTGTAAAAATATTTATTTTTATTATTATTACTATTATTATTATCATCATTCTAAATCATTAGTTCTTTTACATTTCAATAGCCACTGACCTGGTCGTAGTAAAATTTGACTCTGTAGGTTTGAAATCTAAAGCACATTTATTTGCATTATTACATGGTGGTCCGGGGATATTTTCTTTCTTTTTACATGACCATCCTTCAAAGTTATTGAGAGATTTAATTGGTTTTGGATCGGTGATCCATGTAAGTGCTTGCGTAGCAGTCACAAAGTACACATCAGGTCTGTAAATATATAGTAAAAGTTAATTTTTATAATGAAATTGATTGATTTCTTTATCTGAAGCTGGAATTATTTTTTACTTACAATGTCACTGCCCAATCAAGGAACTTCGCCAATCCTCGTTCCAATTCTTTTATTTGGAACCAATTTGTGTGGAAAGGCATCATGTATGGTGCTCTGTTTTGCTCATAGTATCGATTAAAGTCTTCTTGCAGCCATTCAAAAACTTCTTCGGGGTCATGATTATGGAGTACACACTGGTCTAAGTAAGGACAATGTCCTCCTTCGTAGCTTTCAACATAGTGAGCATTTAATGGCAGTTCCCATACACCTGAGAAACGAAGATATTCGGCAACGGTAAGGAGAAACTTGATTACATGAAGATATATGTAGATATAAAAAGAAATGATTAAGTACCTGGGAATGATTTAGTGGGACATGTGCCTGCTTTACATTCGTGAGGTATCTTATAATCGAGAGTATAAGGCCAGATTGGTACTTTTAATGGAGAAATTCCAATGCTGCTATCGTATATATATCCAAAATCTTCCAATACTTTGTACTGAGTATTTCTTCCTGGCTTTAAGTATGGAGCTCTCATACCGACAACCTCGCTCGTAGAGATGTTGCTGAAGTGCTTAAGTATTTCTCGCATTCCTATCATCTCTCCAACCCATTCTTCGTATCCTTTATCTTCCAATCCCTTCTGTAATCTGAACAATGAATTTGTATATCATTTTCCTCACCATTGTATGTCAAATGTCCCACCTAACTTCAACATCAATAACTCTCTTATTTTGTCTAGTTGAATTATGTTTTTCTCTGATATTTCTTTGTATTATTAAAGATAAAAAATTTATTGATGCAGATGATAAGAGGGGTGATTAGTATACTTTGTCGTCCATAATATTTACGATATAGTTTCAGTAGCAATTTCATGTCCATCATGCGCCAGACTCTGTACCATATTGTAATTACAATACTCGTGCGAGATGAAGAAAGTGCCTTTCAATGGACAATTGTTTGGATTCAGTCGTTCAGTGGCGAATATCTTTTGATAATGATCGAAGTTATTATGATTTATTGCCCCGTCAAAGGTCATTATTATCATTTGAGGAGTCTGAAATGAGAGTTTTTCATTAGAAACATGTCAAAAAAATCGTATATAAAAGTGAAAAACAAAGTACATCTTCCGGTTGAAAGCCACCAGGAATTATTGTACCATCTCTTGAACAATAGCAGTATGGTAACTGGCATTCTGAAGTATCACATCTCATTGCTAAATCAGTTGGTGGTTCAGTCACCGGTGCTGGAGCTAAAATTCAGAAAGTCTATATAAATTTAAAATTACTAGAAGGAGATAGAATCGACGTTTGTTTCTGAATACAATAATTACTTGTAGCAATGGGGCCGCAGCGAGCTTCATTTTTGAATGTACAGAATTTACTGATGTCGTCGAAGTGCAGCCCTGATGGACATCTGTTGAGATATGGATATCCATCAACACACTGTTGTACAAAAAAGTGATGTTAGTTTATGCATTATTGTATCATATTTTTATACTACGGATTTTTTATCCATTACCTGATAGAATCTTCTACACGTCGCTGGGTCTGCGAAATTACCATTGCCTTGACCTTCAGGACATGTAAACTCTTCATCCTTCTTCTCGTCATCTTTCTTAGTACTTTTTTGGCCATATACTACAAAGCAAATCATATTTGTTCAATGTTCAATCATTTTCCATTTTAGTATACATAAAAATTAATCATTATATTGTAAAAGCTCCCATAGAAGCAGTTTTATATTCTTAACAATTGTAAAAAAGATATCATTTTGCGATAGAATACTTCCTGATTCCTTGCTCCATCAATTTTTTAGCATTGTTCTTCAGCTATAGTAACAATGACAGATGCCATTAAAAATTGTGTAACTATAGTCTTGGGAGGATCAAGACATTCGAATCCTACCTAAAGGTCAAGGCTGAGCTTACACCTGAGCATACAGAATATTCGATCGAACACGTTCTACTTTTATTGTATTCTTTCTCTCGACTACTATTACATCTTAAACTGTCTCACGTAGAATGCAAATTTTCAACATACAGGAGAAATACTAATATTATTATTAATAATTCGCATTTCATTTTTTAATAAGATGTGTTTAGAAATACGATATTGATTGCAATCCTTTTCTACTTAAGTTAGAATCAACATATGCTGTTTCTAGTTTTATTATCAATTTTATGATCTATTCAAGGAATCGTCGTTTATTCATTTAATTTGCAGTGTCAACGGTAGTTAATAAAGATTTTTGTTGTATAATGGAAGAATATTGCGTACGATATGGTGCACAGAAAGCTGCAAATACGTATAGAAAATACCTGAGAGAAATTCCGAGCGTATCAGAGAAGAGAAGACCGTCGAGAAAGCGAGGTAGTAAGAATTCCAACGCGTGGCGACGTATTAGATAGCTGTGAAAGATTCAATCGAGATTGAGATTGTTACCATTCATTTCTCTCAGGTTCTATCAACTAATTCTTTATTATATTTAAAAGTTTATACTCCAATTGAAACCAATAGAACGTTGTTCATTTAATGTGATGTTGAATGATACTATGAGAAAAATTTCAGAGTATCGTGTCTATTTTCTAATATAAATTACAATGATATGAATAACAATTTTTTATTGAACATTTTCAAGGGTTTTTGAAGGTCAAATCGAAAAGTAGTCCTTCAATTTTGCTTGCTGTTGTATGATTTCGTGATATAAATATACATATTTGTAAATATGTTACTACGTTAGAGGAAAGGATCAAAATGCCAGATCCATAGATGCATAGCTCACCCGGGTCCAAGATCAAGGAGCAGCATTGACTCTCTAATGCCTGAAAGATGTAGACACGTATTTCGTAAATCGTTTAACGACGAAGGCGGCGGTGGTCTCGTGCGGATAGAAAGTATCTATCGATTGCAATTAAAGAGTGAACACCACCAACACTAATAACAAGAGTCTCTACATATTTAGAATACTGAACGCTGTTGCATTAATCTTATCAAGACAACAGTTCCAAGAAAAACATTAAACATTCTCTCTTTTATCCACTAAGAACCTTTATCGCATTCATAAACTTCTGGTTAATACCCCTTCTCCCTCTCAAGACAAACCAGTTTGCATAAACTGAATGGACGTGCGGATTAGCATAAAGAATTCTAATTTTCTTAAATAATTTTATAATCCGGACAAATTACCTATTCTTAATCTTCGCAAATGTGAACGTTCTCCTGTAGTTCCTAAATCTGCATTCCTTATAAGTGTATAAAGATCTGCGGTTTATTAATACCCCGCGATCATTATATTCTTTTTAAGATATCCTGGCGAAGGGGGTGGGAAACGGTCGGCTATATTTTTCTACAATGAAGCCGGGAATTCAAGATATGCAAATTCAGAAGAACTATTCGGATCGTATATTTCAGTCGTTCGACTGGTTACACCGTCATTATGGCGACACCGGCGTTCTTGAAACGACTCGTGTTCTGCGATCACGAGGGGAATCCGTAATTGCAGGGACACTTTTTATTCCAGACAGATAGGAAAAGGGCGTAACCGGATGCAATCGTCCGAAGCTTTGGTTTATTTTAGGAAAGTATGTTGCCTTCATTACGTTGTTCAATAAAATGTAACTTCTTCGTTTCGATAAAGAGTGGACGATTATCGCAGACTCCGATGGATAAAAATTTGACAGTGTACACGCATAAATCGTTGCCAATTAAAATCTATCCTTAAAAGCAGAAGTAGCAGCGAATAACTTTCTCCTTCCTTCTTCTCTTTATTTGTATTATGCGATTGCTATATAGAATCTATCTATTTGTTACTACTCTTCTGTAATAAGGAGTTTTTCTACCCGTATACACCAATAAATACTTCTTATTATTATTATTATTACCATTCTTGTTGTTGTTGTTATTATTTTTTAAATATCCACCACTACAAAATCTTATTTGTAACTCTATCATTCAATTTCTAAACTAACTATGTTTTAAACAATGTTTTCATAATGAAATAATCGATTTCAAATTATGTCCTGCAAGGTTCTCCATTTTAAATGGGAACTCCCTTGATGGCATTGACGCGCGCTAGCGTTTTCAAGGAATGAGAAGAGATTTTTTTCGATAGGTCGAAAGTGCCGGCGGATGACGACGAACGTGTCGTAAATAAAGCTGACACAGATAAAATGGAGAATCAGCCGACGGCAGTGAAGCGCTCGGTAAATTAGGTGCGGCGGTCGGTTTCACTGGTGTTTACATAAGTTTGGTCGTTTACGTATATGGTGTACAGTCGTGGGTCGGGATCTGAATTCCGGTGGAAGTGTGCGTGCATGGTACACGGCCGATGGAAACGTTGCACCTGTACGATTTACCACAACGTCATTGCCAGAGACGTACCTTCACTTTCCACTTTGCCGTTAAGCCGATCTTTTCGGCATCGTCGGGACTCTTTCGTTCGCATCGAACGACTTTATCGTCTTCCTTCGAAATCGAAACGTCCCGCTTTTTCGAAGGTTCTACGCCGGTTAAAGTCAGAACTCCTTCGAATTACATTGTTTGGGTCGTGACAATTGTCCAAGATCTTGTATCAGTCTCTTGACATTGACACTTGCGCTCACAGTAAATTCTCTCAAATTGTCCATCAACTTGTAAACGCGAAAGGAAAATTTGGGAAGAGGAGATACGATTATTCGAACTTCGCGGCTTGTTTTTATAGTTGCTAACAATTGGCTACCATTTTTTTCATAAACTGAAGGACAATTTGATCGACAAAATGATCGATTACCAAGTTACAGTACATCGACTGCAGATGTTCTAGCAAATTCTCATTCACATAATTAATTTCACGAGTATTGGAAGTGTTACGAAGTGTTATGCATAGAAGCAGTGTTCGAAGAATTTAATGGGTGAAATATCGAATATGCGAAGTGAATTATAGTTCGATTAACGAACCAACATCGAATAGGAGTGACTCCGGCTTCTCATCAAATTATTACAGGTGGTTAAGATTACAAATGGCACAACGAGGCTTCGCGATCTTTGAAGTTACGAAGTCGATAATTTGTCCGGCAAACTCAACGAACGCGATCACCGTTGAGAACTAAGATTGACATTACGTAAATGCATTATTGAGTTACACAAATGGTAATTACATTACTGTTGGCGGTTGTAAAATGATCGTGAAACGTTTGTTTCATCTCGGACGGTTATAAGATCACTGGGAACGTCTTCCGCGGATACTACTTTCTCCTAGCGATTCGTCTACTGGATTTCGACATGCTCGAGTCTGATCTTCCTGAAGAATTAATTATACTTAGTAACGAAAGCTTACATTTTTCGGGGGAAATGAAAATAAACAGCCTAAAAGGGTCTAACATACATTCACTTTCCTAAAATAATATATGCACGGTGTTAAAAAAAGAAAGAGAAATTTATTCAGAATGTAAAACATAAGATTGATGTATGTTGTCCACGTAAGATTATTAGACTATCGTCAACAAGGAGTCTTTCGTAAATGTAAATTTAATAAAAAAAAAAAAACTTCTTGTTGCAGTAATTTCTCCATGTGTCTTGCCTTCCTTGCAACGCAAAGTTCACATGTACGTACCATCCAAATTTCTTATCGTTTGACACGTTTTTATTTGATCGCACAACTTTTTGAAATTTTGTATTACGCTTGAATCCACGAGGTATAAAAATGAGTATGTGAACGTACGAATGTAGTGGTATGAAGGTGAGGGAAAATGGTTTTGGTTGACAAGTGTAACAATTGAATCATACAAAAGTGATTTGATGCAAACGTGTGGCATCATTAATAAATTGTTCATTGACTATCCTGATCGAATTAATATTCCTTACGTTGATGCTGGCCTAATAATGTAGTGTCGATAGCCTTGGAAGTACATTGACATTATAGTCTCAGAATATTTACGTGACATCAATATTTATTCTTCGGACTGACCAAAAATCAACACTATAAATTCTCCGGATCATTAAAAAGTGGATTTACAAGGTCTCAAGTCTTTTTTTGTAAAATTCTGAATACTTCTTTGTAAAAGTCAGACGAGTAATAAATCACCGAAGGATTTTCAAGGATGGTTCAGCTTTTCCCAGGATCGCAGCCAGATAACAAGCTAAATGAACAATTCTCCGGGGAATTGCTAATCGGGATACAGAGGAGAATGTCTGCAGAAGGTCGTTTCTTTGCTCCCACGTTTACTGGCGGTTCTGTTTTGTCGCAGACGCTGATTAGATTGATAACTTGTTTAGCAGGCAGCTAAAGAGATTGAAATTTTGATGAAGGAATCGTCGACAGAATCGATAAACATCGATGAATTGGGAAATTGATTTTCTACCGTGCGCATTTATTGGAATGATCGATCAAACGATCGCCTTGCATCATTACACTATAATCTAATTGTAATTTCATAGATCGACAGATTTACGCAATCTCCCCTTTTATTGCGGTATCCGTGCGATCTACTTCGAGAAGATAAATTACTTCACAGCATTTTCTTTCTTTCTGGAAAGAGAAACCCTGGCTTCGATAGAAACTCGATTCAATACTATTTCATTAAGCTGCATGTCGGAAAAAATTCAATCGATCCAACGGTGTGAAATGGAAATTTGCAACGATCCAACAGAATCTCGATCAGGTATATTCAGCATGTATCGATAGCCGAGACTCTGAACCGGAAACTCTATAAATACCAGTAAACCCGGCACTCCAGGAAACTCAAAGGTTAAATTATAATCGCCTCTCTTCCGCGAGTCAAAGAAACCGAGATCAATTTCTCCGCGGCAATCTCTCTTCGATAAAAGATCGTGCATCAGGGCCGCCATATCTTTCTGACGGATTTTCAAGTAATCTAGGAACCACGAAAACTACGCCGCGTAGTTTGATCGATGAACAATTCACTGGAATCTCGAAAGAAATTCTGAAATTTCCCTTGATCGATAAATACGAGAAACAGGTTCATGAAGAACCACTAGAATTTCCCCCAAGAAGCAGGATCAACAAATGATGGTACAAATATCCTGGAGAAAGTCGTGACTGTAGAACAAAATTACTTTTCTGCACGTGAAGGTGATCGTAAAAATTCTGAATATAATCGCAATCTCAAAATAAGAATGTATTTCTGTTCTATAACAATTGGTGAACGAGAATCGTACAGAAAATCATAGATCGGAATGAGTATATGTATATCTATCTTGAAACACGTTGACGTGAAGAAACAGGTTCGCAAAACCCACGAAAATCGAAAGTCCAGACGAAGAATGTATCTTAATCCTCATCGACGATGAACGGAAATTCTGAAGAAAATGGTGACTTTCGAACAAACTATATCTCCATCTTGTAAGCAGCTAAGTACAAAGGACCTAATGTGCTATCTAGGCACAGTACTCAGGATGATTTCGACGGAGCAGAGGACTAATCCAAGGTGTACGAAAGGCCAAATGCGGCCCTGACTGAGACAGGAGCAAAAGGAGAGTGTTACTTTGACGAACGGGTTCGTTCTACTGGTTCGATCTCTCTTGACGAGTAAAGAGCGATATCGAGAAGCAGCAGCCAGCAACCATCGGTGTCTCACCAGGTGTGTCTTCCTACCTGAGACTATCAGGGCGGCACAGATCAACAGTTGTCTTCTCCGTGTGATCATCGTTCGGCTGTTCTCTGATTCCGCAATAGACCCCTGGAAGTTCACAAGGCACTGGCACCCGGATCGAATTTAGCTTCGTGTTGCGACAAGGTGATTTCCCATCGGGAGGTGCACTTGATGAAACTAGTCCTGCAGCACTGGCGACGACCGGGGTTCGCCAGCAATGCCTTCTGCCGTGGGGACTCGAAAACCGGACGGTAGAGGAACCGTTCCTTAGCTCATTGGCTGACCACTTTCTACCACCGTCCTGGTCCGCCGAGAAATCATGGCTTTTATTTGCGTTAGAATACGCATACGGTTCCGCGTGAAACGTGCACCTCTGAAAGTCCACAGGCTCTTTCGTTTCGCCTGCGATCCTGGCCACGATCTCTTATTGTCAATGATTTTTGTCATTGTCTATTATTGTCACAGAACTTCTGACAATTTTTCGGCAGGCCCGGTGATTCTGTATCCGCTATTTTTCTTTTTTTTTTTAAAAAAAAGGTTCTGCTCGTGCACATTGTTGTTGGAAAGTATATGGTCGCTTTCTTATCATTTTAATTAGTGGAGAACAGTCTGGAAATTATTAATGAATTTCAGTTACTATCGTGCCTTACGTTTTACATTGTTCACGTAAAATGGAATTCCAATTATTTAGCATGCGTGGATCCGAGACGTACAATTGAATTGTACGGCACAGAATGGATGCAAATCATTTCTCCGAACATTTCGATACCCTAACATATCCTCACAGTTTCTGAATTACCAGATTTCTCGAAGTAGCAGTAATGGAAACTGTTTTAGAATATTTTATGATATCGAAATGTTCAGACAAATTGTTTGCATCCATTCTCTGTCAAACGGGGCTGTTTATTCTTGCTGATATAAGGAAACTTGCCATGAAAGGATACAGGTATGGTAAACGGTGTGAACTCCACAAGGGGGTTAAAAAGATATTCCAAGGGTGCAGAAATCTTCAGGAAACTTTCCTGTATCTATTTCGGACAAACAAAATTGATTTATCATTGCAAATACCGAGGATAAATGATCCTTGCCGTTTTTCTCATAAAGTGTAGTGTAAAATCCAACATGAAACCATTGTTGAATAAGTAATAGTGCGCCTCTTGTGGCAAATTGAAGAAACTCTCTCCAGGGTCTGTACAACGCCAATTAGTAAATGACAAAACGCTAAAACTACTAACCAAACAGTGGCGCCTACTTGTAGAGAAATCTGAAAGCTCCATTCAGCGCCAATTAATAGATGACAAACCGTTTAAACTGTTAACCCTTTGCACTCGAATGGTGACTCTGTGGCACCACTAAAATTATTTCATTACGTTCCAAAATAATTTTTATAACAATAGAATTTCGATTTAAAAAATTGGCAAGTAGTGAAACTGTTGCTACTAGTCGCAAGAATCAATTTTGTATTAATAAAAGTGCACTTTTATTGCATAGGATAGAAATACTACGAGCCAGAAAAATTATTTTAAATTCACAGTTAAAATGACTTCGAGTGCAAAGGGTTAAATAAAACAGAACTTTTATATTTCACCGCAAGAGGCGCCATTGCGTAGCTAGTAGTTGCAACATTTTATCACTTACTAACTGGCGCTGAACAGAGGCAGCAAAAACTTCTTGATTCTGCCACAAGAGTCATCACTGTCGCAGTGTCTAAGATAATGGACGCTAAAGGGCACAGCCGATTAAGGTGATCAAAACTGCCCTTAGAGGTTTTTCAATGAGTCATACACCGTTCGATAGCTGACTAATAAAAACTCATCTGTGTAAAATTTTAACCCTGTAACTTGTCCGTGAGGGTAGTTACAGGGTAAATTAGATTTCGCGGTTTTCCGGCATTTTTCTACCTTTAGCGGCTTTCTAAAATTTTGAAAAAAATATGGCTTATTTTGGACATTAAGCCGCATGTTATAGAACTTTTTCAGATTTTTCAGTTGCAAGCTGTGATTATCAAAAATGAAAAACCCCCAAAAAATCGGAAAATTGGAGATTTCTCACTTTTATATTATATTCAACTCTTTTACATTAATTCCCTGACAAGGTACTATCACGGCTCGTGTACTCAATTTTTCTCAGATTTTTTGCCAACCTGCAACATTGTCAAAAAAAATGAAAACCTGGGCTCGGGTTCAAATCCCGTTGAAGGCTAAGTTTTTTTTTCGTAAAACACATTTTATATTTAAGGAAACTTTACTTGGTTGCAACTCGTCCAACGGTACACGATGCGAACGTTCACTCTTTTGTATATTTTCACACGATTTTGTATATACTCCTGGTATGTACTTTGGAGTATACTACTGAGTTCAAAAAGTAAGGTGAATTTTTAATTTAAGCTTCCCTCGCTAATCGATTCGAGCAAACTGTTTTATTTTTATGTTGATAATACTGTTAGTGACATCTGTGCCAAATTTGATGTGAATGCCATCATTAGTCATATAGTTACGCTTGTGTTTTCTGAACGACTATAAGTGATCTTGGCGATTTTTACAATGTCTGATTTTGCTGAGCAAAGAAGTGCCATTAAATTTTGTTTGCGGAATGAAATTTCGGCTGCGGAAACGTACAGAATGTTGCAGAGGGCCTTCGGTGAATCGACTATGTCGCAGAAAAATGTTTATAAGTGGTACAAAGATTTCAAAGATGGCAGAGAACGTGCTGATGATTTGGAGCGCTCCGGACGACCATCAACGTCAACTGATGAGCAACACGTAAAGAAAGTCAAGGAATTGGTGGTTGAAAATCGTCGATTGGCAATTAGAGACATTGTCGATATGGTTGGAATTTCAATTGGATCAGTTCGAACAATTTTGAAAGACAATTATGGAAAGACAACTCCTGGTTTTTGCATCACGATAATGCGCCGTCTCACACGGCATTGATTCTTCGTGAGTTTTTCGCCAAAAATTCCACTCATATCGTTCCGCAACCGCCTTATTCACCTGACTTAGCTCCGTATGACTTTTGGCTATTTCCGAAACTCAAAAGACCGCTCCGGGGACGCCATTTTGAATCTATTGAAGAGATTCAACGTGAATCGCTGCGTGCTTTGAAAGCTATACCGGAAAACGACTTTTTAGCATGCTTCGAGGAATGGAAAAAACGTTGGCATAAGTGCATTGCATCGGAGGGGGAATACTTCGAAGGGGATAAAATTAATTTGGATGAATAAATAAAGATTTTTCATTTTATAACAAAATTCACCTTACTTTTTGAACACAGTAGTATACTCCAAAGAAGTAACATTTCAAATATTTGCAAAATGTCTAAAAGTCTCGTTACAAGGTATATAGGGCGTAATCGGGCACTTCGAACAGTATTTCGTCATATTTCCGCAAAGAAAGTGTGCGTAAGAGATCTTCCCAGTGACAGATAACAGAAACGCATTTGACTTCTGCATCCATGGACCAGTCCGATTCAAAACAAACTCCTTTGGTTCAGGCTCTACATGCATGGACCAGTCCGATTCATTTCAAACCTATATGGTTCAGGCACCTTCAACCTCTACATCCATGGATATCCATACAACCTGTGGAATGTACATTCCCAAATTTCCACATTCCCACATTCCTACATTCCCACATTCCTTCATTCCACATTCCTAAATTCCCACAATCCAAATTCCTACATTCCCACATCCCTACATTCCACATTCCCATTTTCCTACATTCCTACATACCGAATTACTAAATTCCTATATTCCTAATTCCTACATTCTTAATTCCGAAATTCCTATATTCGTAATTCCTACACTCCTAAGTTCTTACATTCCACATTCATCCATTCTACATTCCTACATTCCATATTCCTCCATTCCACATTCCTAAATTCCACATTCCACAACCTACATAAAGAAATTGAAGTTGTATTTGTGGTTGCGGTTGCAGTCATAGTTATAGTCATAGTTATAGTCATAGTTATAGTCATAGTTATAGTTATAGTCATATTTATAGTCATAGTCATAGTTATAATTATAGTCATAGTTATAGTCATAGTTATAGTCATAGTTATAGTCATAGTTATAGTTATAGTCATAGTTATAGTCATAGTTATAGTCATAGTTATAGTCATAGTTACAGTCATAGTTATAGTCATAGTTATAGTCATAGTTATAGTCATAGTTATAGTCATAGCTATAGGTTATAGTTATAGTCATAGCTATAGGTTATAGTCATATTTATAGTGTGAACTTGAAGTTCAAGTTTGACTATGGCCATGACTATAACTATGACTATAACTGTGAATATAACTATGACTATAACTATGACTATAACTACGACTATAACTACGGCTATAACTACGACTATAACTACGGCTATAACTACGACTATAACTACGACTATAACTATGACTATTGAGAGTGTATAATACTGATTGCACTTTGGACTTAAAATTAATGTTTGTATTATCGTTGTAACGTGATAAGTGACTGTATTAAAGTGGACCGTATCGCATGAATAAGATTAATTATTTTTTATTTTATGTACAAATAAATTCATATAGTTCCTTATTTATACGTTTTCGCTATCAAAACTGATATATTTATCAGGAAATCCGTCGATTGTACACTGTGTAATGAAATAAAACAGACTAACAACGTACTTATATATAATACATGATGAAATATATTTTATTCAAGAAAGTTTGAAAAAATAGACATGAATTGTATGTATAATATGTAAATAACAATAAACATGATATTATAACTAGAAATGTGTTATATTATTCGTATAACACGAACAAATTTTTCATTCCGTAATTAATGTAATTATTATTTGCATGTACATTATAATTCGTATAATGGACAAAATTTAGAAACAAGGCATTGCTTTGCAAAAATAATGAAACGAAATTATTTACTTTCATTTCTTCGATTTCAGCGTTCGAATATCACTACAAAAAATAAAATGAAAATTAAGCCACATTGAGATTTTATTTTGTTTACATTCGGTATAAAACGCGCAGTCGCGACACATGGCGTAAGGTATAAACGTGGATCAACGTGCCGCATATCATTACATTCGCGCAATTGGAACGCCGATATTGTTCACATTTTAATTTTCGAAGGTGTTCATTCAAGTAAATAACGTCCGAAAAATAAAACCAATCCGAGGTATCTTTTATTATTTTATATGTTTAAACTACATAACAAAAATACTCCACGCTTATTTTTCTGATGTAATTATTGCAATACTTTACATAGAAGTTTTCTGCTTTAAATTTATGTTGCACTAATAATGTACATCTGTTACAGTGATAAAACAAAATGTGTGGTATTTGGGCCTTGTTTGGATTAAATGCACCTCTGACCTGCATTTGTGAGAATTTTGGAAAAATAAATCATCGTGGTCCTGAAGCTTTTAAACTCGAATATGACCATGCTGTCAAGGTATAATTAAAACTTATCAACATCAAAGTATTAGTGCAGCGATTATTTGAATTATATATATATTTTATATTTATAGAATGGATACCTTGGATTTCACAGACTGGCAATTGTTGATGATCTCCATGGAATGCAACCAATGAGACTTTATAAGTATCCTCACCTCTTTTTACTGTGCAATGGTGAAATATATAATCATGATAAAGTAAATTTGATTTCTTAAATTATTCCCCCCTTGTTAGCAAAAATAACCGAATTACATATTTAAATCTTCTAGATTGGCCAAGAATATGGATTTAAATATGTCACACATTGTGATGTAGAAGTGATATTACATTTGTATGAAAATTGTGGTGCCGAAAGTGTTGCCAAAATGTTGGATGGTGTATTTGGATTTTGCTTAATGGATATTAAAAGAAGAAGAATTGTTATTGGCAGAGATCCTTACGGTGTCAGACCTTTATTTAAATTAGTTTCTGATGATGGAAAGCTTGCAGTTTGCTCAGAGAGCAAGGTAACAAAGTAGCAGTCATTTTGTTCAGAGTTATCTAAGATATTACTATATTGGAATGTATACACAGGGTCTTATAGAATTAACAAAACGAATGAAATCAGAATGGACATTGAAACCATTCTCGCCAGGTTATTACGAAGAATATGAAATCTTACCAAATGGTAGCACAAAATTATTATCAACAGTCAATTATTTTAAACCTGGAGACAAACCTAGCTTTCAAGTTTATACTCCTTGGAATGGTTTGTTCATATGATTTAAAAATACTACCACCAGTGATGAAAATAAACATATAATAATATATTATTTTCTTTCTAGAATTGAGTAAGACAGATGTACATGAGAATATAAGAACACTCCTTTCAGCTGCTGTGAAAAAAAGACTAATGGCTGATAGAAAAATAGGATGTTTACTATCGGGTGGTTTAGATTCAAGTCTGATCGCAGCTTTGCTGGTCAAGCATGCAAAGGAAGCAAATCTGCCATATAAAATACAAAGTTTTGCTATTGGAATGGGCGATAGTCCAGATATTGTTGCAGCCAGACAGGTTGGAGTATTATGTTTTTATATTGTACTGTATGAATTATTCTATAAAATTTGAATTTATTAACGTTCTTTGAATTAGGTGGCAGATCACATTGGAACAGATCACCATGAAATAATTTTTTCAAAGGAAGACGTGGATAATATACTGGACAAAGTAATTTATCATTTAGAAACATTTGATATTACTACAATCCGAGCTTCTATTGGGTAAAATATTATTTACGCAAGAGAAATCTTTGAACTTACAAATTTAATAATATTTTGAATTTCAGGATGTATCTCATCTCGAAATATATTAAGCAAAATACAGAATCGACAGTAATATTCAGTGGGGAAGGTGCAGACGAATTGGCACAAGGATATATTTATTTCAGAGATGCACCTAATGAAATAGAAGCTCATAACGAATCTCTGCGATTACTTAAAGATATTTACTTATACGATGGTCTAAGAGCAGATAGGACAACTAGCGCCTACAGTTTGGAATTGCGAGTTCCGTTTTTAGATCTTCAATTTACAAATTATTATCTATCACTGGATTCTGCAACCAGACAACCTCAAGGTAAATACAATAAGAATACTTGAAAAATATTAACGACAATTTCTACAATAAACATGCTGCAGGAGGAATAGAGAAACATTTATTGAGATCTGCATTTGATGACACTAATTTATTACCGTCGAACATACTGTGGAGACATAAAGAAGCATTCAGCGATGGCGTGACGTCAATTAAAAAATCTCTTTTCCAAATTATACATGAAATAATAAAAGATCGTGTAACAGATGAAAATTTAAAGGTAGCTCATGTGAAATACCCTCACTGTACTCCAAAAACAAAAGAAGCACTGTATTACAGGTAACACAACATCCTTTTAAAAATGTTCTATATTACTATATGATTAATAAACTGTACCATTTTTGCTTTTTTTAGAGATGTCTTTGAAAAACATTATGGAGGGCAAGGTGAAAGTTTTACACCATATTTTTGGATGCCTCGTTGGGTAAAGGGAATTAACGATCCATCTGCGCGATACATTGCGCATTACTCGGCAGAAAAGTAAAAAATAAAAAATAAATTTCAAATAATTATACAAGTAAAATAATAATTGTAATTGTACAATTGATCCTATAACTTTGAAATACATTATATTCTCATACACAGTGTTAATTTTTTTACGTCTAATCAATCAGACTTTGTTCTCTAAATACAGTTCAAATAATAAGTCAAAGAAATTATTTTTTATTTACAGCAAATAAAAAAAAAATAATGAATGAATTACCCCTGGTGGGACTCGAACCCACAATCCCCGGTTTAGGAGACCGATGCCTTATCCATTAGGCCACAGGGGCAGTTGATAAAAGTTGATTCTTTCTCGAAGTAGTTGTACCCAAACTGAAAAACATTTACAAATTATATTATAAAAGCAATTCTGATAGAAATATATTTTTGACAGTGTATATATAATTTTCAATAATGGTACATGACCGTAAATACCTCAAAATGTTAAAAAACGTACGAAACAGCTGTTATGGGAAATTTCAAGATGGTGACGCACATTTGTAGCAGTCACCTGTGTGTAATTTTTTCTATAAAACGAGGACATATTTAATTCAAATAATAATGATTTCGATTTAAATTACCAAACAGACATATCAGAACAGTGAGTGTTCGTTACGTTTTACTTTTAACGAAGCTAATGTTAGTAACTTTTACCAGTGTTACTAACTTATTCGTTTATTTTTTTAAACAATTCATAGATGATGTCAACGAGGTACTTTTCTTTCTTGTCCGGAGTAATAATAGCCTCCTTAACATGGACTTTCAGTTTGTACCTTTATTCAAGATTATCTCAATACAATAACTTCTTTAATTCAACAGTACTAGTCTCAAAGAATTCGAAATTGTTTAAAGAGCCTACATTTGATCACAGAACGTACAGTGATCACGCATTACCGTTATATGATAATCAAATAGTTCACGATGGAAAAGAACTATCAGTACAGAAAGGTAGTTATAAGTTGAAAGGATCTAGTTATAAGAACAGTAAAAGTCTTATACAACATTTGCAACCTGTGCCAGTAAAACCTGCAGTTACTTTGGGAGATGGTATTGTGTTAATATAATATTTTAATTGCCAAAAGAAAAATAAGCTGTTATATCTTTGTTGTTTTTAATATATTTTCTTAATGAAAGTATTAATGTGTTTGTAGGTTTGGATGAGCTAGGAATTGTACGCAATTATGATGATCAGAAAAAACGAGATGAAGGTTATAAGAATTATGCTTTCAATGTTTTGGTATCGGATAACATTGGGTTGCACAGAACATTGCCTGATACGAGGCATTCGCTGTGCAAAACTCAGCAAATTCCCACCCACTTACCATCTGCCAGCATTGTTATATGCTTTTATAATGAACATTACGTGACGCTTCTGAGATCTTTACATTCCATTATTCAAAGGACTCCCGATAATCTTTTATATGAAATTATTTTAGTAAATGATTGGAGTGATGACAATGGTCTACACGAAAAAATAGCAGCGTACGTTGATATTAATTTCAATGATAAAGTAAAATATTTTAAGACCGAAAGACGCGAAGGATTAATAAGGGCAAGAATGTTTGGTGCAAGGAGAGCAACTGGAGACGTTTTAATCTTCTTAGACAGCCACATAGAAGTAAATGTGATGTGGATAGAACCTCTACTTTCACGAATTGCTTTTTCAGAAACTATTGTAGCAATGCCAGTAATTGATATTATCAATCCTGATACATATCAATATACCAGCAGCCCTTTGGTAAGAGGCGGATTTAACTGGGGTTTGCATTTTAAATGGGATAATTTACCAGTTGGTACCTTAAAACATAATGAAGACTTTGTGAAACCTATAAGGTAAGATTATATATTTACATATACATATTTCTTTTAATGATCTTTTAATCGTATTCATGGTGATTGTTACTAAATAGATCACCAACCATGGCTGGAGGACTGTTTGCAATAAATAGGGAATATTTCACAAAATTAGGAGAATACGATCCTGGTATGGATATCTGGGGTGGTGAAAATCTAGAAATATCATTCAGAGTAAGATAATGCTTTATTTGATCTTGTGTCAACTTCAATTTGTTAATACTTTGTACTATTTCTTAGATTTGGATGTGTGGTGGAAGTATTGAACTTATCCCCTGTTCAAGGGTTGGACATGTATTTAGAAGACGTAGACCGTACGGCGGAAATGACAAACATGACACTATGTTGAAGAATTCATTGCGTGTAGCCTATGTTTGGTTAGACGAATATAAAGACTATTTTCTAAAAAATGTTAAAAAAGTGGATTACGGCGATGTTACAGATAGATTAAAATTACGCAAAGAATTAAATTGCAAAAACTTTTCATGGTATCTAAAAGAAGTGTATCCTGAATTGACATTACCATCTGATAGTAAAAATAAGTTGAAAGAGAAATGGGCGAGATTAGAGCAGAGGCCAATTCAACCTTGGCACATTAGGAAAAGAAATTACACTGACGAATATCAAATTAGATTGTCTAATACAGCACTGTGTGTTCAGAGTGAAAAGGATGTCAAAACCAGAGGTTCTAAACTAATATTATCGACATGTTTAAGAGTTAAATCGCAGGTAATTGGGAAAACAAATATTTCTAAAAAATAAGAAAATAACGAAGACAAGGTTATTGTAATTTATTATAGTTTATATTATTAACATTAATACATTGCAACTTGCGCAGATGTGGTATGAAACAGACAAAAATGAATTAGTGCTTGGTCAAATATTGTGCATGGAAGGAGGAGAGAAAGTACCAAAACTTGGAAAATGTCACGAAATGGGCGGCAATCAAGAATGGCGGCACAAAAGCGATGTAAGTAATTATTAATTTCTTTTTCAGTATATATACACGAATTAATGCAATTGAATTATTTATGTACAGAATGGTACACCCGTATATAATATGGCAGCTGGTACATGTCTAGGTACATTACAAGCCATAAAAGGAAGCCCTGTTATAATGGACTTATGTACCAAATCGAATAAAACTCTTATAACATGGGATCTAGTACATTCGAAAATTCCTCAACAGAATTAAGTAACAAGAAATGAAAGAGCCTATAAACGCAATATAAAAAATATGTCAACACGCGATTACTATGCAAACGAAAAAGAAGAAAACGATGAAAGAATTAATGGAAACTTTTTGATACAAAGCAAGATATTATAAATGTTAAAAATACATACTTCTCGATTACTTTATATCAAAAGAATAAGTGAGATTATGAGAAATGATATTATAATTTGGCAGCTAATTCCGTAATTTATTAATTATCTTTTTATATCTTTTAAAGTCATACAGAATAACTTAGAAGCTGTTAAATGAAAGTAAGATGCATTATTTATACAATGCTGTTTGCGAATCATATAACAATCTAAATTATTAGATAAATTATTAATAGATTATAACAATCTAAAACATCTCCAACAGGAGCAATACTCTGTACAATATATGTATTTAGATAAGTATGTATTTATATTTGTTGTTTTGTATTATTTGTTATATACATATACACATTTATACTACAAATTTTTAAAAATAAATTACTATTTAAAAGATTTACTTATTAATTGAATCGTGTATTTTAATTAGTGTTAAAACAATTCATGAAAAAAAAGAAGAGGTACAAGCTAATCATTTCCTTTCTGTAATATTTTATTAACCTTTTTATCAATCTCTTTTCAGTTATGTGTAAGCTTGAACTTTTTATGCACACTGTAGCAAGCGAACGTTATTAAATATTTTATCGGTAACGTTACGTATGACAAAAATTCATTCAAGAACCTAATGTTAATAGAATTTCGTTCTTATTTCATTATCTCTATAGGGTGTATTAAAATTATTGTAACTCCGGGAAATAAAAGATTTGGAGTAACCTTTTCCTTAGCGAAAATGCAATCCGCCGCTTTGTTAACGAGTAATTAACGAAAAACAGTAGTTCTCGAATTCATGTTCCCATCAATTCTGATAAATTCATTATGTTCTAAAAAACATGGAACATGTTGAAGCTGTTAGAGAAAATTACCAACAGTCGATCTTGGCTAACAAATTCAGCATTTCGTTCGATATAAGATAATATCGTAAGTCGGTAATATCGTCCAGCAGTTTGAGCGTGTTTTCGCTACGTGTAGTGGAGCTGTTCTTCATTTACCGGCGCACCTAAGTCGTGTCACATTTTCCATTCACAATTATAAATAACTTTTCCTAGCAATATGTAAAAACAGGAGAGCTTCCCAAACATTTCTATTCCTTCATAAATATTTCAATAACACCAGATTCATAAATTACAAGACGTCATTAATAAAAAAGCTTGAAAAGTATTAAAAACAGTTTTCACAATAAATATATTGCATGATGAATAGAAAAACATTGATTAAAATCTGCATTTGATGATATTAGATCTGACGCTCTGGAAAAATATTTTCCCAGAATTTCTCGAGTTGTTTGAACTTTCTAGCACTGTTACGTACTGTAACGTGACAAGGGATGATTTATAAAGGATGACGGTGTATACGTGTCAGAAACAATTTGTATCGGAAAAGTCGAGTCCGTCGACGAAATGGAACCAAGCCAGCCGCCCGATCGGTGTCAAATTGATCGCGGGAACGGAATATCAGAAATAACTTTCGTCTCGAGGTACAATCAATAAAACCTGTAATAATCTGTGCATGGCAGAGCTTGGGACAGAGTTTTCAAGCACGGGAATGGTGGCTCCTGGCACCGATAAATCATCGTTACCATCTAAAATCCATCCCTGCGAAAATTCTTTTAGCTTCGCCCTTAACTCGCAGCAGAAATACGAATGCCTTCGAGACCAGAATGATCGATATTCCATAGATAAGATTTTTGTCAAATATTTGAAATCTTTCTTTTGGAGGAATAGATTATATATTATATATTTTATGTATTCACAGAACTAGATTACATATTATATATTATATATATTCACAGAAGTAGATCATGTATTATAATTTTCAATACTGTACAATTATAGATTAGAGCTATTATAAATGATTCGTTTGCAATATACGCTAGTCTGGTGTCAGCTGCGCAACGACATCGTCCTCGAAGCATTGAACTAAAATCGCCGTTCACTTTAATATTTTACGATATGAGATAAAGTTATAATTAGCCATTAGAAATTTCACACAGCCACGAACACGAGACGCGGCTGCTAAAATCGCGTTCTAAAGTGGCACGTTTTGAAAAATTCAAAGACTGTCCCAGGTAGTTTTAATTCGCATGGATTCGTACGGGAAAGATTTATTTCTACGAGCGAATGTTTTTCCCTTAATTATCTGCCTGATAAACGTAGTAAAACACTCGGAACCCCAAGCCGTTGAAAGCTTTTTTAAACGCTCGCTACGCATACAAGTATACTTGGGCGCGGCACTGTAGACACGTTTTTCAACCCCCTAAGCATACTCGGCGTTCCCCGCGAGAAAGGGCTAATAATTCGTTGGCCGGGCCCCGTGTAATCGGTAAGCCATAATTAGGTCTCTCGTCGACCGAGCTCCTCCTCTTCGAAACGATATAAACTAGACCTGAAAACAAGCGACCGTGAACCCGTACGAAACAGATCGGCGCGCGTTCGCGTTATCGTCGCGACCGTGTCCTGCAAAATTTTTCCTCGCTAATTACCGCGTTTACAACGACGATATTTATCAATTAGCAGGCCTTTCAGTGCGACGCGAGGCTCACCGCAATAGATCACGGACGTGGATAGCATTGAAAGAGCCTTTTACAACCGGTGTGCCGCTAATAAAATCGTGACTACGTTCCTACGGGAATTATCACACCCCTCTGGCATCCGTTCACGCACGGTGCAGCGGCGTCGATTGACTATAGCGTCCCTGTATTCGTCCCTCGGGAAGCGTCTTTTCCTTTTCGTTATTCCATTAAATTAGTAAATAGGGAAACTCGTCGGGACGTTCTCTGAATCCGAAAGAAAAACCGCGGGGTGGATTTCCCTTCGTTCGGATTTTTATTCAATTTAACACTGCACGCGGCATTTTCCTATTAAAATCAGAATTTATAATCATTTTTCTAGGGGCGCTTGTGTCAGAGAAGAGATTAAGTGAAGTGAAATATACTTTGGAGAAAACCTACTTAATTTCCTTAAATCTGTCTTTTTGTGCTTAATAATTTCTTTAACGAAACGAGAGAATTTCGTCTTTATTTACTATCATTCTCAGACTTTATTGACAGAGGCTTTAAATTAATATTTATTAAAGAGCGCAAGGGGTTGATCACGCTCTATGCTTTCGCAGTGCAAAGAGCGAGGACGAAATCTTCTGGAAATCGTCGCGAACATTAAACGAAACAATCGAAGTGACGAGACACCGTCGTCTGGGGTGTGTTTCGTTGAGAGCGAACGCCAAAGGCGAATCCCCGGAGTCGAAGGTTAAATTCGTGGGTCCCCGGTGTCGAGACGCGTCGAGTTTCTAGGTCCGCGAGCGACAACGGAATAATCGAGGGAAAAGGAGACAGAAGTAGCCGGCGACGTGCCAAAAACTTGGTCCAGAGAGTCGGAGGACACCGAGGATGGTATTCCTGGTCGGTCGCGGAGCGGCGAGAGTATTGATTAAGGGGGGTTACGTCGGGAGGGATCCTCGCAGCCGAGGGGATTTCCTCTCTGAATGCACGGGGATGAATGGAGGGAGGGGAGGGGGTTGCCAGCGGGGGTGTTTGGCCGACGATGTCGTTCCGGGGTTGCACGCAGGGTGGTTGCGTGGGCCACGCATGCGCCGCCGCTTTCCAGGATTCGCACGCATTCGCGTACCGTCGCGTATTTACGGCGCACGGGAGCCGGACCCCGGGGCTCTGCACGTGGCGTTCCTCGAGTGATAGCCGCGGACAAAAGGGGTCGACTGGGTCGTGAAAAATTGAGCCATCGGGGAGCGAGCGCGGTCCTTTGCCAGGAATATCGCCCCGCGGATTTCTTCAGACGCGAATATCTTCGTCCGCGAATTTCTTTAGACGCGACTCCCCTCTTCTCGTTCGCAACGAGAGGCTCGCGGTGGGTGCAACGAGTGCCGTCGACGGAGTCCTGCCAAAATTCTGGAACGCGGACACGCTACCCTCGAGTATCGGAGACGGCACCCCTACACAGGAAATGAATCTATGCGACCCTTCTAGGGACTCGATAGTCTCCAGTCCGTGCAGTTCTTGAGCGAAGCTACTGGTGCCGGTTGGAGGCTGTCCAAATTCAGTGATCAGTCGGCAGAGGATCGACACGGAATCCAATCGCAAGACCTCCTCCACTTCGCGGACGCGCCACGTGCGATGTTTCTCTGATTGGTAAGACAGTTGGTGGACTTGTTCATTCAAACCTCCGAGGATTAGCAGCGGCAGCCGAGCCGTAATCAGACTGGTCCTAGACAGTGTTCAGACTTTTGGAGCATCGCGAGACTGCACCGAGGTCTCCTCGATGCGAAGTCGCAGTATCTTTAAGTGTCCGCTTCGTGTGTGAGATACAGGAAATTCATTGGCCGAGGAGCAAGATAGCCGAGGTAGTGTCTAGATTGTTAGGGTGTCGTCTTTGAGAATAATGTTTAAGTATCGTAATTAGATTATTAACATATTATTATTACGTGTAGAAATCGTATCTCCTCTTCTCAAACTCTCAGTCCACTCTTGTTTCGAAGCTAATAAATTATAATAATTAAATTCACGAGTTCGATGCTTAACCCTTTGCGGACGAGGGGCGACTCTCGGTCGCCACGGCGTTTCGTTTGGCAGGACGAGCCAGAGGCGATAAGTTAAGATAATTTGTATATCTTATTATATAATTGTATATAATTGCATATAATCGTATATAAATTATATTTTTATTATATACAAATTAACATAATTTGATTTTGACAAATTGATATAATTAAAATAATTTTTATTATATACAAATTAACATAATTTGATTTTGACAAATTAATATAATTAAAATAATTCTTATTATATATAAATTAATATAATTTGTATATAAGACACTCGACACATCTGAGAAAATCGTCTCTGCAATTTCTCTCGGTCGAAAACGTCGCCGTCCGCTAATGGTTGAACATTCAAGGTCGCCAGCCGCCAGCTAATCGGCCACCTAGCTAAAAGCCGTGCTCAGACTTTAGGATCGGGCGGTTCGGCAGAAACCGAGACAGCTCGTTCCTGCGCCAGTTTCGAGTTTCCGTGGAACAAGGTGTACCTGCGGTCACCGGGGAGGGAAAAAAAATATTTCGCGAGTTCGTGCGTCTCTCGCGGAACCGTGGGTGCCGCGTGGCGCGCAACACGCGCGGCACACGTCGGAGTGAGTACCACGCAGCCGAACACCGCACGCAATAGGCGAGCGCGCGGGGAGGGTGAGCGCGCGCGCGCGCGTCTCCGGCAACACACCTCCTTCTCGCTCTCCTTTTTTCCGGCATCGGTCGGTCTCCGTCGCGCTTCTCCCGTCGCTGGTTCTCTCTCTCCCACCCTCTCTTTCGCGTCGAGGCACCGGCACAGCAGCAACACACGGAGAGAACGAACCGGCACCGAAGGGCTGCAGTTGCGATCGGATGATCGACGAGTGCGCGTCTTTGCTTGCGCGCGTCGACCAGCATGTCCAGTGCCGTCCCGTTGTCGCGAGTCCTGTGAGAGAAACCGTGGGTGATATAGAGGTCGAACCGAGGCGTTCGTCGGCGTCGCGTGATCCGCTTCTACAGCGAGAGATGTTCACGGGGATACGACAGGTAAGCCCCGGTAATCGACGTACATGTCGCCAAAGTACATGTCAACGTACGTTTCGCCGTTGACGGTTGTTGACGCGCGTGCCGAGAGATGCGGCGTCGGCTCGCGATCCTCCCGACGTTAGGAGAAAAGGTGAATCCTGTTATCGGTTGTTATTGGCTGCGTTCTTATGGTATCTAGTCCGCGGCCGCGAGGATCCTGGCGAGGTCGCCGTTCCGGGGTGAAGATTTTAGAGCAGGCGAACGCGCGCGTACCGCCGTTCCGGTTTTCTTAGGACCCGAAGAATGTTGCCGTCGCGAATCGCGGAGCGATATTGATTTCTCGCGGGTCCTGCGGGACTCCGGAGGAGCACACGTCGATTCGAACGCCGAAATTATTCTGCGATACTTGCACAATAGACGCATCTTTCGCGATACAAGCACCAGTCGCCTTTATCAAATTTAAGAAAATCCTGTCGCGAATTATAGTGCCATTTATATAAGACATTTTATAACTGTGTGGGCATGGTATCTAAATATTTTCTTATAAAGGTGCAATCTCCTAGGATAAAGAAAATAACATCCAGTTGAACACCATTTTCTTAACCTGTTAACTACGCACGACGTGTATACACCTCATAATAAAATGGCAATTTTACATCTTATAGTAAATATACTTATTCTACGTTTTATGTAAAATTGCCTCTGGTGACATAGTCTTTCGCACTGTTTAAAGTAATTTTCTAGAACGTCGACAATTGTAGAGAGTCGACAAAACTATAGTTATTGTGATCGATAAAGGGCATGACAAAATTGATCTTCAAAATAAATTGACGCGGCTAAGTGGTGAAAAATCTTCGTCGCGATCTTCTAAGACAAAAGGGTGAAATTGAAAGGGTGAGTCTACCTACGCGACGTTCGACGATAGTGTTTCTAATCGACGATTTTAAGGAATCTTCGGAAGATATTTCAGTGACATATAAACGCGTCCGAGCACCTTCTGCTACAAAATCCGGGGAGGTGTCTCTAATGTTCGAACAGAATCCAAGATGGGTCGAGTTTCGAGTGACCCGGCGAGACGAAGCGGGAGGAAAGAAGGGACGACCGCGCGGGTGCCACGAGGTTTCCCGTCGACTCAATCGATATCCACGTCTGAGTCCGTCAGTAATTAATCGACGAGTGCGCCCGGCGATAATTGCCGGTGCTCGAAAGTCGCGAAAGTGGCGGAGCGACGAGTAACACACAGCCGCAGCCGACCGACGACGAGATCGCCCTTCGTTTGTGTCGTAAAATGTTTAGCGTGAATTGAACGCGATTGAAATAAATTAGCGAGGCTCTCGCGTCGCCAGTGGAAAACGGGTGCAACGCGCGGAGTGCACGGTTCGCGTTAACAATAGACGCGTCTCGCGCGACGCGTTTCGTAATCTGTTTTGAAAATTACGGGATTCGACAGATTTGTTTAATCGGCGGAACGCTGTTCGGCGATTGTCGCGGTAACTGCTGCTGGGAAAAAAGTGTGAGAAACGGAGTTTATTTGTTTGCGACGCCCGGCGATATCTTTGTCTCGCGCTCGAGAAGCTGAATTTTGTTTAATCGACGTTTTCGAAAGCGATAGAGAAATGTTTACATCCACGCGGTGATGGGCTGACGGGCTCGTGACTCGTCGACGGTGCTCGTGTACGGACAGAGGCCGTAATCTACTGTCCCCATGTGCTTATCCATTACCGAGGCTCTCGTAGTTTGTTAACACTCATTGTTAGGCCGGTGTTTACCTCTTCGATAGGGGGAACACGCATTGATTGGTAACGCTTGTCGAAGGTTCGTCACTCGACGCGAGCCTCTCGACGCGACGGCTACGAAATGCACGGCCCTCTCGAATACGTTCTCTGGCTGTCCGAAAAAGATAGAGCCAAGCTGGAACCGCAACTGTATGCAGCGATATTCCTTTCAGTTTTCGTTAGTATTACGGTGTTAGTATTTGTTGTTCAAGGTGGATTTATTATGTTATATATGAACCGTTCTGTTCTATAACCTTCTTCGTTGAAGCTTATTTGCAAAATAGTGCAAATTGTGCGGACAAAATTTTAATTTTTTTCATTTTCCGACGTAAATGACTGCGACTCAGATTTTATTAATTAAAGTACTATTTATTATCTGAAAAATATAAAATATGAAGTATTACATGAGTTCAAAGAACGAGGAAGACCTAAATGTTTTAGTATTTATTCACACGTTTGCAGACAATTTAAAAATGTCATAAAGTCGCTGATAACCCCACAGAGGTTAACTCTAGGGTTAAGAACATTGCTATAATAAATTCCAGCTTATTAAAATTATTACGTAGATAAATAAAATTACACTCTACTCGTTCCTCTTGCAATCGATATAGAACATTTTCACTTTGCCTAAAAAATCCACACAGTCTGCATATCCTATACCTCTACGCCAAATCATCTAAAACAAGTTGCGTTTTTCGAATCCCCCAAAGGATTGGTTCACCCCTCCCCTATCTCACACCTGCCCCTCTTCAAATCGACATACACACGCGGACATTTTCGCAAGACCATAACCCCGCGGCGAAGCATCGGGATTTTCTAATTTAAACGTTTCTATTCTCACACGCGCTCATTAAAACGCGGCGTTAAATGCGCTCGGCGGAGCGGAGAGTTAAAATTCGAATTTATTCCGCGTTTTCACGTAAACGGAGCGGCGCCCCGCCGGCAGCGGAAAAAAATGCTTTCTCGGCGGCGGAATAATGATCGCGAAACACGAAACCGCGCCGGGGAGAGAAAATGAAAAATAATTTCGCGGACGTCGGGCGATTTTGCAATTTGCTCGGGACGCGACGGCCGTGTCGCGCGGCTTGTTTGTTCCTCCGCGCGGTCGAGTCCGGTGCGTTTTCTTTTTCGGCTCCGCGTGTCTCTTCGAAGATGGGGCGATCTTACCGGACTCTCGGGGCTGGCTTTAAATGGCGTTTCTTGGTGTGTGCGCGCGCGCGCGCGCTGTGCGACATAAAGTCGTTAAAGAATTTCTAAGGCGTCGGACAACGGCCTGCCACCGCGAGTCTCATTACCCGTATAGGCGAGCACATATTCGCGCGCGTTTGTGTAACGAGTGCACGAATCTTCGCCGTCCTCTGTAATTGAGGTTGCCTTTAACACTTTGCAGCCGAGTGGTGATTCTGAGGCACCAATAAAATTATTCGTTTCAAAATCATTTTTATATCAACCAAGTTTAGATTTAATCACAATTATTAAACCAAGTTTAGATTTAATCAAAATTATTAAAAAATTAGATTTAATACAATTATTAATTGTTATTAATATTTCAATTCAATCAATTATTACTGATAATTACAGATAACGTAGCAAGTTTTAATAGAATAGCAAATGGCTAGAGCGAAGAGTAGAAATAGCACTCGGCCTAGAACGTGTTAATACAGCCGGCGTGCAATTCTTGTCGTTGATAAATTACTGGGACAAATGTTCGACGAGCTGGAGAATTAGTACGTCTGGAGAATTAAGTTCTAGATTACACGGATCCATAATAAAAACGCGCGAACTTGGCTAATCGAGCCGAATTTCCTTCGTTTTAACCATTTGGCTGCGTCGATATATTTAGAAGATAAATTTTGTTACGCGGTTTATAGATTATATGAGTGTGGTCTATCTGACAATTGTTCTAAAATTATCCGAAACCGTGCGAAAATGACTGTGTTACCATAAGCATTTCGACATAAATCGCAAGAGAAGTATTTTTATTATAATATATAAAATTGCTATTTTCTTATGTCAGGTTATGTTCAGAACCACGTTGATTACTACTTTTTCGTTCTTAACAATTTCCTCGATGTCACGAAATGATTTTTCCTTTCTCGATTGTCTTCGTTTAAATTACATTTCCTGATTTCGATGGCAGAGGATTAAAATTCTCTTTCGATTTAATAGAAACGATTGGCAGCCTTGTTTATCGAATCATACACGAAATGTTTATCACGAGCCTAACCCGTTATTATAGTGCAAGGGGTTAAGTTCAGAAATTGGGAATCGTTTCCACGTGTCAACGCGAATTCTAAAACAGGACGACGAGCTGAAAAATTAATCAATTTTATCATCCTCTGCGATCCTAGTTCAAAAATACGTCTGACTCAATAACGGCTTCGTCTTCGACAATTTTTACGCTTCCATTCGCCGTCCTCCGGCTCTGGCATTCGTCACGCCTACATACCGTCGCCCGGGTTCCTTCTCATCACGTTCGAAACGTTAATTCGGCGACGGTGGATTTATCTGGTCGACGTACGATCATTGTCTTCTACATTCCTTCTTTGTATTCGGAAGAGAACGTTCGCTTTGTTACTTTGTTACGTGCGTGTATACTTTGAGGAAGAATTGAAAAACTTTTCGCTCTCGAGTGGCGACTTTGTAGCGCCGGCAAAAATTGTATCACGTTTCGGAAGTAATTTAAACTGTATCGAATTTATTTTTGTTTTGGAATAACGTGCGGCTGTTGCATGAGTCATTAAATTCTACGTCGCGTTTATGGAATGTTAATTGAAATGGAAATATTATGGGGAAATTTATATTATTATGGGACAATTTATATTATTATGGGTCAATTTATATTATTTTGAGTCAATTTATGAAAAATAGATGAACAGATTTAATAATACAAAAATCCCTTGAAAATAATATAGCAATTTTTAGCTTCAAAGTCATCATTCGAGTACAAAGGGTTAAAAATTCAATTTCCATTAGACAAGGATCTAAATCAACTGGCACGGTTGAATCATGGAACGAGTCACCGTCGTCAACGTCTTGCTTCTAAACTAACATTTCGAGGGTCATCCGAACGAGTTATGATTACCCGGTGCATCGATGATTCACGTCGATTATATTTTCATTAACACATCGTCGACGGAACCGCAAGCATTCACGCTCCCGACGGAGGAACATTTTGAAACAGTTCCCCCGGGAACAATGCAATTGCTCAATCGTATACAGGCTTCGGCTAATCGATTGCTCAAGCATCCAAGTATTCTTTCGAACTCGTGACACTGCCTCGTCGGTTTTTCCATCGAATAATAATACACGACGCTGTTAATTTATTTGCAAATCTCCGACGGAGTCGAGAGTACTGGCTCTGAGATATCGAACAGCAGAAACTATTGTCAGAGGGCTGCGAATCGGATAAATAAAATATAGGAAGAAATAACTGATTCTCTCTCTCGAGTCTCTCTCTCTCTCTCTTTGATTGTAGTGACATTAAGAGAGAGAGGCTATAGTGTAGAGATTATTATTTAAAAATTCTGTAAGACTCCATGGTAACACGAAATGACGCGAACGTAGGGTAGCAATAACAGCTATAGTTTATTAACAATATCGTACAGCAAGTTTCTACGACTTATAACAACGACGCGGTGAGCAACGATAGGCAACGATAATGACACAACTCAACTGTGGCAACAACAGTGACCAGAACTATGATACGCACAAGTTTGCAGGATAACGGTTCTCTTTCGAACGCCTTGACCTTTTCCCTCGGTTCTTTCACCCTTCCAGGCCCTTTTCCTCATTATTTTATCATTCTCTCTTTCTCTTGCATGCTTTCTTTCTCTCTCTCACTCCCTCTCTCTCTCTCTTTTGCATACACTCTTTCTCTCACTTTGTATCATTCTATCTCACTTTGTCAGGTTATGTTACACTTTGTCTTATTCTCTCTCTCCCTCTCTCTTTATTTCGCGAACTCTCGACCATTCTGCTTTTTATACTCGGAAAAACGCTACATTAGTATACAGTCGTTTTGTTCAAACTAAATACTATATCGTGGAAAGTAATCGTAGAGACAATTAGTCTATCCGTAGATTAGGTTAATTGTACTGTACTTCGTAGTATTTTTTCACTGGGCGCGACTTAACCATTTCGTTATGGCAGTTCGCTCCCCTGAAGTGATGCCATGAAACGAGCCATTTAACGCCTTTTATTATTTTGTATTTTATTGTAATTTATTTTCTTTTATTTCATTGCAATTTCTTTTATTTTATTTTATTCTATTATATTATGTATGCTACATTTAATATAGTATTATATAATATTATTTTGATATTATATTATACAGTATTATATTGATATAGTATTTTATACTATTATATAGTCGGAATTTTCACATACAGCAAATCGCGCGAACGCCGACCACAGTCGACACCCGTAACGAAAGGGTTAGCAGCTACCCGTACACGAAGTTGGATCAAGGATCGAGCAAAGTAACGACACGTTAGCCTTGAGGTAGAAACGCGGACTGCTTTATTTTTGCTAAAGGACGGTATTTATATCGTTCTATAGCTTAATCAATTCCTTCTATAGGATTACAGTCCTGAAGTGACGTAGCCTTGTCTTGTCTTTACCTAATTTTGAAGTAGTTGAATAACGTTTATAACCAAAAAATATGTGTCTAGAGTCTATGTTTTAACATAACCTCGTTCCCTTTAATTCCCAGATTTCGATGACAGGTGATTCAAATTTTCTTTCGATTTAATAGAAACGATTGGCAGCCATGTTTATCGAATCGTGTGCACGAAACGTTCGTCGCGAGTTTGACTCGTTATTATAGTGCAAGAGGTTAATTTTGAATTAATTTAATAACATTGTAGCTAAAAACTACGTGTCTAGAGTCAATGGTTTACCGACAATTGGTGCTAAAAATGATTCCTCGAGATGCAGGTTATGTCAGGTTAATCATTGCTTGATCGTGGGTATAGTGCTGCAAAGGACACTATGCATTTTTGATACTTGATCCGGTTCGTCAAACTATCGTGGAAAAGCCTTTTCCCAGGCGTTAAATCGCCTGGCCAGGCGACCGCGGTTGAACTTTGAACAAGCGAACGCATGTAAAAATGTTGCTGTAAAAATGTCCGCCGGCCACGATTGACGGAGTCACGACTTTGTGCGAACAAGTTGCTCCCGGAATGGCCGGCGCATGCAAATCGCAAGGAAAACGAGCTCTCGCGTCGATGAAACGCTCCGGCCAATGGAAACGCTTCTAATCGTGTGGCCTGACGAACCGCGATACAGTAAACGACGCAACCGGGTCATAAGCTTATCTTTAGTGTCGCGTCGTTTCCTCGGTGCTTCAGGTAAGGTAATTAGAGGATCGCTTAGTCGAACGGCTCAATCGGTCTGGGAGTGTCCCGATAAGCGCGACTCGTTCCGCGATAAAAATCCGGTGACACAGTTCGTCCGCTGACCGAAATTTTTGAAGAGCCCTCGATCCGCCAACAGATGGATCGATCAGCCGGCTGACAATTAATTAACGGTACTAATCGCCCGGCGAGAAGCGGCTGCTGCACACAACGGTCGCGTTTGTTCTCCGTTTTCTCCGCGGACGCGAAGGAGGTCGCGTAGAACACTGGCTAAACGGTTTGCTCAAAATTCAGCGGGGAAATGGATCGAGCAGTCCGATAACAAGGAAGGCCATAGATAATTCCGTGGTCGCATAATATCGGTTCGCTGTCTTTCACGAAAACTGTATTCCATTTCCTGCAAGCGTACACCTGGTTGCGCAACGCGCTCGCGTTTCCGACGTTCTTAATGTTGTTCCCTTCAAATTCGCCGCGGACACTTTAGACCGTAGGAAACTCTATCCGAGTCCCTTGTCTCTCGAGACGACAACACGTGTCGATAGTTTCGGCCCTTGTCCTGGACCACTTTGAGATTTCACCGCGTCGAGCGCTGCGCTCGAAAGGAAGCGCGGCGTCGTCGTCGCCGCTTTTACCGAACTTCGCGTCGCCAATTTCGCGTCGCCCGATTTAGAGATCCGAGGCAGGATGAGGCGTAGCAGGTAGCGTCACCTTTCACCGGAAACGCCGATAGCGACGGGCTCCCTATTTTTCCGAATCGGGGCGGAAAAAGGACGGAGAGGAAGCGCGCCGCAACGGAGAGAAACAGTCGTCTATCGATTCCGCGGACTTTCGCGGCACCCGCTGCTCTTTCGCTCGCCTCGCAAGAGGTTCGCCGCGAATTCCTCGTGCGATTAGTGGAACGCCGTGGAGCAACAAGCCTATACCCACACACGCGGGCGCGCGCGCTCGCGCTCGCGCTCGCTTGATGGTCACGCTCCAAAACTGTTACTTATTACCTCAATCTTATTACCGCTAACGGAGCATTACCGCGCTTTAGTGCCGCGCCACACGGCGGGCCCGCGCTAGGCCCGAACAGCCCGCGAAAATTACACAAGCACGATTTTGACTTTCTAGTTGGACGCGACGCCGAGCTCGTCGTGCAACCCGACACGACGGCCCTCTGTCGTTTTCCATTTCCCTCGGCCGTGCTTCCGTGTTTACGACGGTAATGGGATTAATCGCGACCGGCTACCGTCGAAGATATTTGCCTCCGCTGGCTGATTCATCTGCGTTCGATTTGATGGTTGTAGTTTGAAACATGGTCTGTAATCGCCGCGTTGCTCCGCGCGTTTTGCTTGTCGCGAGGGTGACCTGACCTAAATGTTTGCGGCAATTAACCCTTTGCAGTCGAAGCCGTTGTACTGCGAATTTTAATGTAGATTTTCTGATCTAGAATAGTTCAATTTTATATGATTTACCTTTTAATTTCTTAATTTCATTACGATTAACTGAAAGAAGTACAGCAATTTTATGAAATTCCTTCAGGGTTTGACGCGGTTGTCTAAGTCTTAAATAACTATCTGCACACATTTATCTATCTTGTAAGACATTTACTTTGACATTTTAGATTAATGGTGCTGTCAACCATCATTATATTGTTATTATATATTATATTGTTATTATGCATATAAAAGTATATATTTCTATTACATATATTTTTTATTATTATTATGCATATAAATATATATTTTCATTATATATATTATTTATTACTGTTATGATATATAAATACCCATCAATTATTCTATGAAAATTATTTCCATAAATACCAAAAATTTACCACATCCAACCGCAATGAAATCTCTGAATGAACGTTGAAAAGAATCCCCTTATATAACCCTTCCGTCGGGTTCGACGTTATTCCCAACAACCATCGAACTCCGGGGCAGACTTTTCAGGGTTAACTGACCTTCCACCATATATCCCGACCGTTTCGCGAACCTTTTAGCGCGCCGGTATGCTTCAGCTTCTTCCCCTCCCATAAAGATTGATAGGAGCAATTACGGATCGAGTGGGGTTAAAAAAAGTTTTAATCAGTAGAATGGCGAGAGACCGGTTGTTATAAACAGTAATTTTCTCCCTCGTGGTTCCACGGGCCGTTCCCCGCGAGGAGAAGGAGGGTCACGAGTAGAGGCAGTCTCAAAGGGGTGACAGGGTTGACTGGTTTTATTTACGTTCTGCGGTGGCTTCGCCGTCAGGAAGGAAACATTTTTCTTTCTCTTTTTCCTTTTGCTCCTCTCCCCCTTTTTTTCCCCGTCTCCTCTCCCTTCTTCACCCTTCCCTCGCCCACTTCCCCCGGGCCTCCCCCCGCCTCGGTCGTCTGGCAGAGGCCGATTCTAATAACTCGCGCGTACACTTACCTATCCGGGCGTCGTCGTCGCGTTCCCGCACGAGACCCCGAGGGAGGAGAGCCTGTCGATGCGAGCCTTATGGTTGCGCCGCGTTTTGCCCTCGCCGATGCCCGGACAAACCCACGCAGAAACGCGTATAGTCTCCGTGGAACGGTAATTGGACAGGCACGCTCTGTTTATGCGATTTAATTAGCCAGGTGATGCAGCGCCGTTTTGTGTACCCCGCCAGGATTCCTTCGATCTCGTTCCTCGCGGGCTGCTCGTCGAAATAAAAAGTGCGAGACGTACGTGTGCTGGATCCGACTAGAGATACGGACCCCTAGTGCCTCTCTCTCTCTCTCTCTCTCTCTCTCTCTCTCTCTCTCTCTCTCTCTTTCATTCTCTTCTCGACAAATTAGTAAGACGCGTTACATCCTTAACTGTTGCAAGCTGCTGCGACCTCTCTGAACACTGCAGCTACGTAGCTGTCGTAATTATAACATTCGGTTGCAACGAGGCGACTGTTATCTTTTTTTTAATATACGTATTGTTATATTATACATTATTATATTATTTTATATTATTTCGTTGTCAACTGTTTTATTTGTAATTTATTGACTTTAATTACCGAACGATTTTCATCGTTGCAGAATGTTGTTGGCTTCTTCGCGACGAGAGTATTTGTCGGAAATGATTATTCGTTAAGCGAATGATAAACTCTCTCTATAATTCGGAAGTGAACGAGTCCTTAGTATGGAGATATTACATGAATGGGGGCGCAAAAATTCGATGCAGACAGAGGATGAGGATTCTAGACGTTGAAAGCACTTTCGAGGTTTCTGTAAATTGCATCGGACTGGGTTCGACGCGGCTCTATAGAGAATCGAGTCTAGAGGATTGACTCTAAAGAGTGGACTATTTTATTCACCTGGAATTATATTTATAAAATAGAATAGAGTGACTCCTTTATCGAAATATTTATACAATATTTTTACCATATCTTGCTGTCCAAACGATCTATTATCATCGTATTATTTCATTGTTATTATATATAATATATACAAGTTATAATTCTATTAAGTAATAATAATTCTACTTTTTATTACTATTGTTTTATATGATTTTATTACTATTATTTAGTAGCAGAAACCTCGAATGAAAATTTTATGTAACAGAACGTTAAATCTATAATATTTAAATCTACATATATATATATATATTAAACTAAATCTTTATTTATTAAAAAATAAACCTCCGCAGAGTCTCTACTATATTTTACAATCACTGCAATCTAGGCGAAACAATGCCATCCTACTATTTTTCACTGCAAATGCCTCGATACATCACCGAAAGTATCTCCATGTCATCCGAACACATAAAACCGTCTTCAACAACGGGTCATGCAACTTCGCAGTATTGTTGCAAGGGGTCTTCCGCAACTCTTCTGGTCTTTGACACAACAGATTTCCGCGGAGTTGTTGCGAAACCGTGTCTCCAATTAACGAAACTGGGTTAATCATTTTTTCCTGTTCATATTTACAGCAGCGCGATTGTTACGTAGAGAGCTGTTTGTTCAACTGTTCAGAGCGCGTACGCGGGATGCCGATTATTCGTTCGGACTATGTACGCTCGTAGCGGGGCTCGTTCAACGTCACAGCTCGTGGTTCCGCATCGTCGTTGATTTCCATTCGTCGGATTCCACGGCGATGGACTCGCTCTGTGCCATGAATGAATTTTTCATTCACCGCGTTTCAGACAGAAATTATGTTCGCAATATGGAGGGTTTGAATTGAAATTAATACTGCGAGGTTAAAATGGAGTTAATGTTGAGAGGTTCTAATGGAATTACTATTGAGAGGTTAAAATGGAATTAATGTTGGGAGGTTAAAATTGGAAATAATATTAGAATTAAAATTGGAAGTAGAAGTAGAACTATATTGGAATTATTGTAATATATATGTAAATTGGAGATAAAATAGGAATTAAAAAGGGAAGGTTAAAATTGAAATATCAAAATTAATATATTAAAATTGGAATTAAAATTGAAATTAAAATTGAAAATAAAATTAGAATTATATTAGAATTGTGAAATTGGAAATAAAATAGGAATTAAAAAGGACAGTTTAAAATTGAAATATTAAAATTATAATTAAAATTGAAATATTAAAATTGAAATTGAAATTAGACTTCAAACTCAAATATTAACATTAGAATTCAAATTGAAACCTTAAAATCGAAATTAAAATTAGAATTAAAACAAGAATCAAAATTTTAATTAAAATAGCATTTCGACGCCATTTTCGCCACGCGGGGACGCACATAATTAACTTAAGAAATCGAAAGGACGATTTTGTCGCTTCTCAAATTTAAAAAATAAAGGACTGCAGATACAACTTTCTCGAGACTCGATATCGTCTTCGACCTAACTGTTCTTTACCTAGCAGGTAGCCTCACCCCTCTAATCGAAAAATACTCAAAAGCAGTGGCGCATTCTCTGGTCCACCCCGCTGTTCAACGATCCTCTCGCTTTGCTCTTGTTTCACGGGTCGCCATAGATCGTTGCCAGCTGCTCTCTCGCAGGGCCGTTGTTTACGTCCGCGCGCGAGTTTTGCCAGTCGCGTAATTCTTGGCCGCGTGGGCGGCGGATTACGCGGCGAGATAGTGTCGTCGTGCTGATCCCTAAAAGGCGCCGACAAAGTCGCGTGGCCACCCGAGGGAGAACGTGATGAAAGCGATACGCCGTAGATCCGCCGGAAGCACGGCAATTTTATATTACTCGGTGCCTTGTTTCTCTTAATTGAAGAATTTGCGACCGCCGAGGCGGCCGTAGCAATCGCGCGTATTTTTCAATTTATTCGACAAGCACCGATGTTCCTACCGCGCTGCGAACGCAGATTTTATTCCGTGCTGCTGTTGCTGGAGTAAATTCAAATTAATTACGTCGCACGATGCAAAAAGGGTATCATTTCTCGCATGCGGATTCATTCACTGATTATTATATTGGATTTTATAAAATGGAAAGATTGGATTTGTAAATATTATTTCCTGCGAACGATAAACGATAATTGGTATATAAATAATTATGAATAATTATGAGTACGATTGCGAGATGAAGAATTAATTTTGCAATGACAATGACTGAAGTATCTTATTTTAAATTCAGAAGTACTAAATTTATTTTTTAAATTTTCATTATAGACTCAGATGAAAAATCTTTAAAAAAGTAATACCATAAAATACCAAAAAATTTTAAAAAAGTAATACCATATTAAAATTGTCAACTTAATTCAGCTCCACGCTGGTGCCCTTTTTACATCGCAAAGGGGTTTAAAATAATTCTTTCATTTTGTAATTAAAAATCGGTACTATTTCAAGCGTATTTTTAAAGAACCTCGTCAACAGAACTAGTATTAATTTGTCATAACCTTATCACAAATTCGATATAATCTTGACAAAGCTAGTGTTAATTTTAAAGCTCGTGATAATTTAAACGTTCGTTGATTCAGCCGAAATAAAACCTAAAACTCGAGAGCGCCTTCCGGCCGGTTGATTTCCACGGCAATTTCAGCGAGCTATTTCTCGACTCGGCTCCGCAGACGATTTAATTCGGAATTTTATTACGATAATCACGCTCCAGGGGTCGCAGAGCGTTCTCGCGCCTCCTCGTAGGAGAAATTTTTCGACGAGTTGCGCAGCACACTCTCCCTGTCAAGGCGCGTTTTATCTGGCTACGCCGTGGACGCGCGCTGTTTTCCTTGACAGATAGAAAGCCAAGCCGTTCTCGGAGACTTGCTCGACCGTGCTCTAATTAAGGGTTTTCCCTGCCGCGCGAGGGTAGCGAAAAGACGCTTTTGAAATTAGCGCGGTGAACGTTGAACGCGGCGGGCGAACTGGACCGCGTCAACGAAACGTTTCCTCGAAACTTTCGAGTGAGAGCATTCCTTAGCGTCGCGCTCGTAAACGTGGATCCTACATTGTGCACAGAAACGATGCGCGCGTTTGCTATTACAAATTTGCAATTATAAATTTGTACTTCTTTAATTCGAAAAATTGAAGATTCTTCCTGTTGTCAAGCAAATCTGCTTTTTACTATTTCCATGAAATTTTCAGAATTAACCCTTTGCACTCGAATGATGACTCTAAGGCACCGCTAAAATTGTTCTATTACGTTTCAAAATAATTTTTATAACAATCAGGTTTAGATTTAAAAAATTGTCGAGTAGTAGAACTGTTGCATTGAGTTATAAGAAACAATTTCGTGTGTATAAAATACATTTTGTTATATAAAATGGAAATACCACGAGTCAGGAGAATTATTTCACATTTACAGTCAAAATGGCCTCGAGTGCAAAGGGTTAATACAGCATGCTTCATTTATTTCTTTATAACTTAACAGAAGTCTCGAATGTCCTGCGAATGTCCTAGGAACGTCTTGTGTTAAATGTCTAATTACTTAATCTTTATTATTCACTGCTTATTATTGAAAAATAAACTATTCGGCATGCAAAACCTTTCTATACATTATTGGTTTTGAGAAACACGAAAAATTCTGGGGTGTCCTATCATTTTGTCCCGCAGTGTACTTTGAATCGGATCGATGGATGAGATTCTCACCCTGTATCCATTTCGGCAAGCGTCGACGTCGTCTCTCGGCCGATCGTAGAGGTCCATCACGAGAGAAAGAGAGAGAGAGAGAGAGAGAGAGAGAGAGAGGGAGGAGGACTGTCGCCTAGCAATGTGTCAGTGTGCTACACGTGCTCGGCAGCAATGGGTTTTGTCGCCTACGCGTGCACGCAACAGATATACCACCTCTCGTACTACAAACCGGACGCGGGCCGGCGACGTGGCGGATGTCTGCGTGACGGGCCACACGCAACACACAACCAACAACGTATCATAGCCGCGAACGTCGCGAAACTTTCTGGGAACAACCGTCTGCGAGGCCGCGCGAGCTAATATCGCCGATCCAATTCGACGATTATCCGACCGGCGAGCGCGATCGTTAGGCGGTCGTTGCTCCTCCTCTCCCGGTCCTGGACTTTGACGCGGGTTTTCCTGATTGAATAACGAGACGCTCGACGCTTATCTCGACCGCGAGCCTGTTCCGAAACGACAACCGCTTCGCGACGATTGTTCTTCGTCCCGGACCCTGTCGCAAAACGCGCGTTGGGTTGCTTCGCCCTCTTAGCAACGAACAACGATACATCGTTGTCGGCTATTGTTGAAAAGATAGTTCTCTTAATATTTTTATTAACACCTTGACGCCGGCGTCGATATTCACGATTTTTCTCTGCGAGTCGGCTCCCAAAATTTACAAAAATTAAATAATTATGTTAAGCTTGTTTCTATTTAAAAAAAAAACTGTTAATGCTGCAAATATTGTACTATATTTGCAATAGGTTCATATATCTCCGATAACTTCAATTTTCATACGCATAAGCTCTAACAAATCGAATAAAGTGGAAATACGGTAAATTAGAAAATACTTTAATTAAACTAGCTTCGACTGTAAAGGGTTAAGAAATAGAAAGAGTCGAGCAATCGACACCGTTTGTCAGAGACTCTTACTCTAGGTTCAATTTCATACTCAAAATCTCTGACTAAACTAACTCTAATCTAAATCGAATAAAATGAAAATACAGTAAATTAGAAAATACTTGTTGCTCACGTCGTAATGAAAATTAATTAAAGGGGGGCATAAAGGCGAGGATTTTCCGCTTTCCCATTTGTTCCTCTAGCAATCGCAGGGCATCCGAATTAGAACGATCTTCCTTTCCAGCGATCGCACGATCTTGCTTCAAAACGATCAAACGCCGCGACACGGCGCGTCTCTAATCCGCGTCGTGCCGGCTCCCAAGAAGCCGAACGGATTGAAATCGGCATAAGTTATCGGGCCGCGTGGGCGCATCCCTCTTGCAACACTGTTCCGACATCGAACGAGATCGCCTGCGGGCCGGTTTTTGCACGCGCGCGCGCGCGCGAGCGCACGGCTTAGCCATGTTTATTTCATGAAACTCGGAAGTCGGGCGTTACGTATCGTCGTTCCGTGCACCGTGCGGTGGTATCATTACCAGGCGTTGAAATCACCGAGAACGGACTTTCTAACGATTACGAGGGGGGACACGGCCGGCGAATTCGCGCGAACCAATTCGATCATCGGTTCCCGGGGCATTGTCGATATTTATGTAAATTCCCGGCTCTATTGGACGTGTTTTATAGAGAAAGCGGGGTTGGGTTTATATATATCTATTTGTTGCGCGTTTTACGGTTCGACAAAGTGGTTCCTTCGAGTTTCACTGATGCGACGGCGCCTAACAGACTTACGAGCGAGCAACTGCTCCGCAAAGGCAATAATTTCTTCGGCCGATGTAACGGGTGACTCGTTCAGCATCTTGCGATGTAACGCGCTGGTAATTTATTTTTTATGTAGGCTCATTAGTGTGACCATTTATTGTAGCTATTTCTAGGTTGGTTTAATGGAGAAGGCGGTGTTGGAGAAGGGAAGATTGATGGTGGAATTAGCGAGCTCTTCTTAATGAGATTATTGGATTTGTTTTGTGTTGATGGTGGGATGGAGTTTATTTAAACTTTCTGTTGCGGTGTTGCAAAAATTTCTGTCCCAGTGGCGTAAAAATTTTTATCACAATAATTTTTTTTTTATCGTAATATTTTTATCGTAATATCGTAAACATTTCTATCATAATATCGTAAAAATTTCTGCCTATCAGAAAAAATATCATAAATATGTCCACCATAATATCATAACCATTTCCACCATAGTCCCATAAACATTTCCGTCATAAAATCATCTAAAGCATCCTAACCTATCTAAAGCATCTTTTTCTTTTATCAAAAAAGTTTCCTAAAGCCTTCGTTAAAATATCAGAAACTCTAAACGAAAAAATGAAAAACCGGTCACTTTGACTATTTCAGTGGTATTTAGTATTAATAGTCGTCGCGATGCTATTTACAAGAGACCGAAGAGCGATTTGCAACCTGGTTTCGACGGAGAGCACCCTGTGCAAGGCCTCCGCGCGATTCACGTGGTCTGGTACACATCCGCGGGACCTTGTAATTAAGAGATACCCGTGTCAAAGCAAACAGCGCCTGACGCGAGCTCGTTATCTCCGCTTGTTCGCCGCGCGGACGCGGTTTTACCTTGAGCCGGACACCGTTGCTCCTTTGCTCCATTTGTCACGATAACGCGAAATCGGCGTTAATTGGCGGGGCGGTCGTTGAATAATCGATCACCGGGGGCCGGCTGATTTATGAAGAGCTTCATCGAGGTGATATCCCTCGCCCACGCGGCGGCCTTTAAGCCATGAGAGAACGCCGCCGCGGTGTCGCCCGATTCCATCTCGTTCGACGAATGATCGAAATATATATCGGGTTTCGACGATACTCGCGGTTGGTATTTATTATTCGATCGAACTTAAAAAAATCGGCGATGATCGTCGTCGAAGAAAAACGACACCCTTTCTTCCTTTATAAACGTTTTTTAATAATTTAATTTATTATTTTGTAATACGTATAACATGTGGTTTTTCTGTGTTTGTTTTTATTGATAATTGAAAAAATTTAATTGATTGCAAATTATTTGGATTTCGATTATCGTGTTTTTCTGATATTAAAATGCTTTGAATTTTTTTTAAACTGGGAATATCGGTTTGAAAGTATTAAGAATATTATTTTAGAGTGTTACCATAATAAAAGAATTTGTTAAATCTATTGTCTAATATCTAGGAACAATATTTATGCTTCGCATAACACCAGGCCCTCAAATCGCAAGCCTCGTGGGTTTAGCAACAAAAAGAAAGTAGAAATCACTAATTACGTTACGTCATTACTTAGAACTTTACCGTTCGGTTATTCGGCCATAAACATTCTATACTCTCTTAACATTACCATTAAACAATAATTATATGATCTATTTCATTGACTTAAAAATTAAATGGTAAATAAAAAATTATTTTATTTACTGAAAGGTATCTTTCAAAAAATTATATAATATTATAGAAGCTTGCAGTAATATAATTTAATTGAAACTTATACCTCAATAATAAATACAAATTATCGGTTAATCTATACAGTGCAGATACATAGTCCACCAGTCGGTGAAATATTAATAGAAACACTACGCGCGTTTACAAAAACATACCGTCTAATTAAACGCAAATAATCAAGTTTCCAAGTCACGGTGACATTGCTCCGATCCACAGAAGAAATCGATCACTATCGGCGTGCATCGTCGCCGCGTTTTCCAGCCGTGTCACCTGTTTACCCGCGGATTGCATTACGTGGGCCAGGTAGCCAGTGACGACACGATAATGGATCGACTGTCGAAGGACACTCGTAGGTTTTGCCGGCCGAAGTCACACGAGACGATTACTGGGATTTCATTTCATCGATCTTGGCGAGCGCACGCGTTTCTTGCATCAGAGCCGGATTTTTGCGACACCGAGCGCGCGCGCGCGCGCGCGATCCACCTCGAAGGATTTATGAAAATCTTACGGAACGTTTTCCCGCCTTTTTAATGCATCCACCGTTCGATCATCCAGTCCCACGCGTGTCCCGCGGAACCGCGAGACGCTCGCGGGAGATCGATGAATGCTAATAACGAGTTTGAGTACGCCGGTTAAGTACAGAGGCGTTCGCGGGCTTATGAAAATGCATGCCTTCTTGGAGAACAGAGCCTGCCTTGCCTTGCCTTGACTTGACTTGCCTTGCCTGCCACAGGACGCCTTAAGGCATTTTAATAAACGTGGAAGGCTATGAATTTCACGCGCCGGACCTATGCAAATGTTCCGCAGGCTTTTACTGCGAACCCGTCGATGATCGCTTAATCAGCTGTCCGCTTGCCGAACGTTCCCATGACCGAATTTCTTTCCCCCTGATATCGACAAGCTGAAAGATCGTGGCGACGCAGGTTAGGCTAATTTATAGCGTTTGAATAAGGTCATTTTATTTAGACTTTTATATTTTTTTGGAACTTGAAACTAGAGTTTTATTTATAATATAATGTTATAGTATATAATTATAATAGATTCTATTATATATTTCTTGGAAGTTGAAACTAGAGTTTTATTTATAATATAATGTTATATATAATTATAATAGATTCTATATTGTCTGAGGAGAAAAATTTCGACGCTATTGAATAAATATCCAGTTCAATAAAAATTGATTAATGTACTTTTTATTCCAATAAGGATTCATTCTTTGTAGTAAATAGAATATTTTATGGTGAATAATAATATCGTTATTATTATAAAATATTAAAATATCTAATCGAGAAGAAGAAGAAGAGATGGAAGTCTAAGGAGAAAATCATGGATAAAATATTTCTTTAAAATAATTCAAATAATAACTCTACTGGCGCCAACTGGTGCAGCTAACGAGAGAGGCGAAACCCAGTTCTACTCATTGGCTCGGTCGCCTCGCGTCAGTCGATCTCGCCTCTGATTGGTCACCATTTTTCTTTAATAACTCGTAAACGAAGGCTCGTAGAACATTTTTGTAAAGGAAAAAGTTGCTTCTTTTAAAAACTTTTAGAACACCATAGACTGCAAAGACGAGAAAAATAGCGCACAGGGGGAGGATAGAGAGACAGATAGCGCAATATCATCGAGCCGCACCTGGTCAAAAACGTCCAAGTCTATAATCTCTCGAGGCTATTATCAACCATTCGACGACCTCCTATAAACAGACATCCGCAACATAAAACCCATTCATTCCCCAAAACGCACTTGAAACCCGCGCTGTTCCCTCGACGCACTAAAAGCACGCTCCGTAGGTCTTCAACCACTCAGAGCCCGGCGTCCCGTTTATGGCTGCGAATGGTACGGCCAAGATGCCTTACGTCTTCCGGCATCATCGTATCGCTTGATCCCGCGAATAATCTCTTTCTCTTTCAAGAAAGAGAGAAAGAGAAAGGGAGAGATAGAGAGAGAGAGAGAGGGGGGGGGGGAGACGATTCCGGCTATCAGATCGCTCGTTTGCGAGGGTCTACTCGAAAGCGGAAAAATAATATAAAAGTAAATGGCACTTCTGGGCGGACGTTGAAGCGACCCTTTAGTTCTGTTACTGCACGTCGAGGGCTCCCGTTGGTTCTTCGGCCGTTTACATCGTTTCTGTAACTTCTAATTGAATCGCGGCGGAAGCCACGCGAATCCTCGAGAGCGCGGTACACGTGAATCGATCAACGCACATTCGTTAGTATCTATTATCTTTAATCACCGCGTCAGCCGTTTTAACTCGCTCCCTATTGTCTCCGATCCGCTCGAGGATGCGGACTTTCACATCGTTAGCTTTGCTCCGGGTTTATAATATTCTTTTCAGCTTTTTTACGCGCGTTTAGTCTGTTCACGTTGAGTTACGGATCTTCGCGCGATGAATTATCGTAGTTAATTGCGGGACGCGTTAGTCCGCACTTTTATCTTTTAACACGTTAACCCCTTGCGGGCGGAGCCATTTTAAGTCGAAATCCAAGATATTTGTTTAGGCTTGTAGCGTTGCCATTTTATATAACTTGGAGCATTTTATGTATTATGAAATTGCAATTTTGTGACTCGTGCAACAATTAACAGCTCTTAACAATTTTTTAAATATAAATAAATATCATAAAAATTATTTTTTATTATGATAATAATTATTTGTATCACTGCCATTTAGAGTGACAAGGGTTAACTCTTGTACGAGTCTCAAAATTCAACCCCATAGTCTCTAAAATCCACCAAATTGTATAAAACAAAAGCGTAAATAATTTCCTTCTCTCATTTTTCCTTTGGGTAGTCGAGTTTTATTTTAAATCCTGTGTAAAATCTATTATTAATTTATTTATAATTATAAGGTAAGTTTTTCGTTCGGGGGGGCCCGACCCTTCATACTATAAGGGTTGAAGAATTATTAAGAGCCTGTTAACTTTCAATCGCTGCTTTAAGCTTACTATCACTGCCGTTTAGAGTGACAAGGGTTAAATCTTGCACAAATGTCAAGATTCACCCCCATAACCTCCAAAATCCACCAAATTGTATAAAACAAAAGCGCCGCGACGTCGGAAAAATATCTTAAAATTCGACTTGAAATTTCTCCGCCCGCAAGTCCTTGAAAAGGACGACACCGACGAAAGATAACACGATGGTGTTCCGTCTGTTCCGTTTCAGGCTCACGTAATCGCCGGACGCGCTGCACCGCACTGCGTCGCTGGTACACGCCAGTAGTCCGATAGCCGAGGAATCCGGGCGTTGCATTTAAAATAGGGAGAGGACGCTGGTGGCTGAAGAAGGGACCAAACGCCGAACAGGCGAAGACGAACGGGGGGGAGGGAGAGAGAGAGAGAGAGATAGAGATAGAGAGACCCGGTGCAGGCCACCGGCGCGGGACCGTCTCGAGAGCCCCTTTCTGCCTCCAGGATGTCGTACGCCAACCGATTCCCGGCTTCCCAGCACACACGGTACCGCAGCAGCTGGGGGCCGACCTCGACGACTGTGTTCAATCGCGCGGACGTGCCGAGGCCCTCGCCGGAAGAGGAAGAGTTCGCCGAGTTCTATCACGAGCGTCTCCACTCCGCCCAGAGCAGACAGTTGCTGCCGCTGCAGGAGGACCTCGCCGATTGGATCAATAAAACGTTGAGTGAGTACTTAGTAACGACGTCCACCTAAATCCTAGGGTATCGCAGTTGTGGCACCCTTTCCCGACTCGAAATTTTATGGACAATTCTGCACACTTTGCTTTTGATATGCTATTATGTTCAGATAATGTAGAGACATTGCTTGGGACAATTGCGCGGAGTTTGGTAACCCTTTGAACTCGAGTGGTGAGTTTGAGGTGGTATTAAAATTGTTGAGAATTGCTGAGATCATTTTTATAGCGACAAAGGTTAGATTTTAACCCCTTGCCGCATCATTTTCTTTACAATTGCTATAATTCGAATTTTTTCGATCGCAGTGATTTTTTAGAAAAAAAAAGGAATTTAATATTTATTGCGTGCTCTAACATCTACTCGAATATTTAAATATTATTGACAAGAGAATAAAATTCGATTCCTGCTTGAATGAACGACTATTCATACCTAAAAGCTTATTACTAAAAATCCTCATCGCTAGACTCGTTAAAGTACGTCAAGGGGTTAAGCGCGCACCGTTCGCATCGATTCGAGCAATACGCTATTCCGCGGTATACATACTTTTTGACTGATGGCCGCCGTGGCTCGCATTCAGGCCAGTGATTCAGCTATATCCCGGTTGAAATTTCCGATAGCCATTAGCCGATAATCAATGATCCCTCTGATTGATGAAGGGAAGCCACGGAAGTACGGCCCCTGCAATCGCATAACGCGGTAACGCAACTCCTGTCTGGCTATCTCGCCCGATTCATCGCCGAAGCGGAGCGCACCTGGACGCCACGCGAAATTTCTCCTTGCAGTTTTTACGCAATCTCCCTAATACCTTCTTCCGCGGGTGGAAAGCGCGCGCAAGGATCTGAATATTCATGGCGGCACGCTTTCGGGTTCGATTTTCGCGCGAAAGTTTCGCCGGGGTGACGCAACCATAATCCGGGATGAGTTCGTTTCGCACCTGAAGTTACAGATCACGGACCCTCGTTTGTGTTTCCCTCGAGCGTGTGGTGTTTCTCTTTGAGTATGGTGTGTTATTCTTTGAGTGTTGTGTGTTGCTCTTTGAGTGTGTGTGTTCCCCTTTGAGCGTGTGAGCTCACCTTAATGGGACGATGATCCGAGTAGCACGCATGGGATCCGGCCAGGTTATGTCAGGTTATGTTTCGGGTTCGATTTTCACGCGACAGTTGCGCCGGGGTGACGCGACCATAATCCGGGATGAGTTTGTTTCGCACCTGAAGTTCCAGATCACGGGCCCTCGTTTTTATTTCCCTCGAACGTGTGTTCCTTTTAAGTGTTGTATGTTCCTTTTTGAATGACGTGTGTTCCCTTTTGAGTATCGTGTGTTCCCTTTTGAGTATCGTGTGTTCCTTTTTGAGTGTTGTGAGCTCACCTTTGAGTGTTCCCCTTTGAGCGTTGTGAGCTCACCTTAATGGGACGATGATCCGAGCAGCACGCATGGGATCCGGGCAGAACGCACGGCGTGTACGCGCGGCTCTCTTGTGCCGCACAAAAGGCTCGCATCTGGCGCGACGTGGGAAAGGACATTCAGTAACATTTGGCCTTTCGTTTCGTCGCGTTTTCGGCGGCCTGTCACGCGAGGCGCACGCGAAAAAATCGCTCGGTACCCCTCGGGACAATCGCCGGCTCGTGAACGAAATTTCAATCGCGACGCACTGATTCCGATTGCTAAATCCGGCCGCGCGCGTTACGCAATGCGATACAGCTTTTTATTGTATTATTGGATACTGAATTTATTTCATTTATTGCATGTTTATTTTATTCTATTTCATTCATTGCATTTTTATTTTATTCTATTTTATTTATATTTTACTTTGCTTTACTTTACTTTATTTTATTTTTTTAAATTACTGACACTGTAGAACTTGTCTTACCAGTGCTAAATAGATACCAAATAAATACTAAATAGTTACTAAATCTCAGTTTATACTTTCGTAACAATAAATGAGTTCTCTTAGAAACAAATCTCCACCACAGGGAACTATAATATTAAGGAACCAAGCAATCCAGATTTTACTATACCTAAATCGCTGTAACAGACGTCAAATAGACAAAAGTATAATAAACCCAGTTTACCTCGCTGCGCAGGGCCCCAATGTTCCAATTAAAGTTAATGGAGTTCCCTCTCATCGATCGCCGCGAAGCGTCGTCGTACGGCGACCGAAAACATTCGAAATGGATCGATTTCTCGCGATCTCTCAGGGAAACAGTCGTTCCCATGCAAATCGACCCGGGCGTCGTAAAAACGTGGCGACTCGACGAACGGCCGGTGAAATCGGAAGCGGCGACGATTCGTGAAGTAGGTGAAACGATCGAACAACGGAGCTGGATCCGTACTCGTCGAAACCCGCGCCACCCTCTCCCCCGTTATCTCGAGCGGAACCAGAAAAAAACTTCTCAGGTTCTTCCGATCAACGTTTCTCGGCCGATGCTTTCTGGGAACGTGACGGCCGGTTCTCTCGCGAGGGATCCGGTCTAATCGGGAAAACTTTCACCGGCTTTGAAATTCGCTTCGAAAGGTATCGCGATCCCGGGAATATCGGGCATCGACGTTCGGCGGGAGGCCAATTTACTTTATGAAATTGAGGGGAAGGCGAATTAGTCCCATCGATCGCTTCGAGCTTTTCTAACGCTGGTCCGTGCCACCTGGAGATAACGCTCGCGACGGAATTCTGTGCCTGTGGATGTTCTTACGATTTTAGGTTATGTTGATGGAAGAATTAATGGGGGGAGTGTTGTTACACTGACGATTCATTCTTGTCGTTGTTGGATCGTTCATTTTATTAGAGCTTCTAATAAATATAGAATTATTTTATATTAAAATATAGAAAAATATAGAATTATTTTATATGAAAATATAGAAATATTCAGAATTATTTTATATGAAAATATAGAAATATTCAGAATTATTTTATATTAAATAATTCTATAAATCTAATCAAGATTATTAGTTGATAATTGTTAAATAAGAAACTACTCTCCCTTTTATTGGTAATATTGATATGCATACGCTAAGTAAAAAAGAAAATATTCGTACGTCTTTTAAAATCGAATAACTTTTTATAATTAAGCCAAGCGATCTAAATTTTTATTAAGCTATTAAAGGAGTTAGTATACTAGACAATGGCTAAGAAGTTATTCCCTAAAATTGCAAACGAATATCGCGATAAAAGAATTAAGAAATAATCTTGTTCTCAGCTTTTTATCTGAGCCGATAACAAAAACTTTAAAAATGTATTTCGCAGACCTCTTATCAAGCCTACTTTATCAAAGGGACATTCTGAGCGGGTAATAAATTTCTTTAGCAGTTAGTGCAAGGGGTTAATATACCATATCGCAGCTTGTTCGCTAATCGTTCTCAACTCGTCCGTCCATCTAGTTCGTCGTCTTTTTTTTTTGTTAAAAGAACGAGGCGAGGGTGTCCTCAATTTATTACGTACGACCGAACATTTTCTATTTCCGGATAATTTTCTCCTCGAGGATAAAAATACGTTTCAAGCTTCTAAGCTACTAAATGATCTGTAACTTCGTTATTTCCGCGAACTCGACCGCGTAATTTTTCAGCTCACATTTTCGAAACGCCGTGCACTTTCGTTTTATTAAACGGTCGAAAGACCAGAGACTTCCCACTTGCATAGAGCACGCGGAAGTTTCGACGGCTAAAGCGGAGTCTTGAGCAAAGAAAATTCGTCGTAATCCGATCACGTAGATTACGAAATCATCTATTTATCTGTGAACTCGCTTTGGCTTCTTACTATTTTTTACGCGGATTTCAATGATAATTTTGAAGAAAATCAAGGTGAATGATACATGTCTTAAGAAACACTCTCAACAGAGATACAGACGGTTCCTCAGGCAATTTTAAGTAACTTTCTCCTTTACAAAAATTTTTTGCGACGCTTCGTTAACGAGTTATCAACGAAAAACGCCGACCAATGAGAGTCGAACTCCTCTGGCGTTAACACGTCGAACTAACAAGAGAGGCGGAGCCCAGTTCCGCTCATTGGCTCAGCCGCGTCGCGTCAAGCGAACTTGCTTCTTATTGGTCTACGTTTTTCCTTAATAATTCGTAAACAAAGGCTCGTAGAACATTTTTGTAAAGGAAAAAGTTGCTTCAAATCATCTCAAGAATTCCTCATTTCTAAATTACAAGTGACTTTTGGAATACCTTGTTGAATCTTGCAAAAAGGATTAAATTTAGTAATATTTGTTTCTCACACAGGGAGTAATAAATTTAAAAGAAAGATAATAGCAACCACTGATTCTTGAACGTAGCGCAAAAATGATGCAATTTTTTCCTGACAATAGCATTATCTCGTCGTCGCTGGATGCACAACTTGGCCACAGTTAACCGTGTCATCGGTTCTGCCAGGAGTCGCGAGCTTTTTATTGTGCGAGTCGGAAGATCGATTTTCAGAGGCGACTCTCCGTAGAGAAGGCGACGTTTACTTCAATCTCGCGCGGCGCGTGACCGCCTTTCTGAACTAGTACTCGCCTAATACGGCGCCGATGCGATGCGTAAAACCGTACCGCTCCGGTATATCGAACGTCGAAGGAGGTTTTAGTAAAGTAAATCGCATCGTTTCCTACCGAAGATTATGGGATCGCGGCGTCGGCGCGGGGCGAAAAGGAGGTTCACCGTGCCGGTTACAAAATCCCCGTCGAGCAATAAACATCTGGTGATCTGAAAATGCTGTAGAACTCCGAATACTTAACTATACTTAAACTATTCACCGCATAAATCGATTAATACTGTGAAACAAAAATTGAAGAAATGAGATTAAATAATGTTGGTTTTAGAACTGTATTTTAAAATTTCCTCTGTAATATATGTTTAAATAAATATTGTAGAATGTATGAATATAGATATAGCTTTGATCTATAGGTATATAAAATTCATAAGAAAACAATTGTAATGCTACTGACGATTACTTTGTGGCTATTCTTTCTTATCAATTTGTTGATTGGCATAGTCAATCTATTTTTCATGTAAAAAAAGTAGCGACTGTTGAATTTAGTGTTCAAATTTTTTATCACAGAGAAAGTTAATTATATTTTTATTACCGATTTTTCGTAAAAATTAATAACTTATTCGGCGACCAAAATATTCTGTCATAAATTTAATTTAATTAATCAATCCATTACTATTTCGTAAATTTAGCATAAATAAAAGAAGCTACGACTGAGTTGCATGCTTTGTCGCCACATTAAAAATACTCGAAAAAAGTATAGTTAATCGATCAGGTCGATCGTCGACGATCTCGTAAAAAAACGTCGCTCTCAAAACACGAGGAACACGGTGGAATGGAAGTTGTTCGACCGGTGATTCATCGACGTCCATTATCGCGGCGATAAAGATGCGGTTTCCCGGTGACGGTATATCGATGTGATCGGAATCGATTTGTTCGGGGTTCGGGCGTCGATTTAATCTACAGTGGCGTGCCGACCGTTGTTATCGATGGCGAGAGAGGGGGAGCGGGGAGGGTGGGGGCAGGTTGTCTCGCCGCGAAATGTCTCTCGTAACCGTTGCCATATATTTTGGTGAACGGAGAGCGCGGCGGCGGCGGCGGCGGTTTCGCCGCGACCTCGAGGCAAAATCCAGCCGCAAGATCTGGACCACCGTGAAACGTTGCGACACACGAGAGGCGGTCTCCCGTGTAAAAAAAAACGACCGATACGCGGATCAGCCGCGGCAACGTGTCGTCTCGCGAGATGCGACCAGAACGATTTCAATTCGACCGAAATCGCGCGGAGCACCGGTTCCTCGCGCGCGCAAGCAAATTCGCTGCTTTCTCTTCCACCGCGGAAACGGCTGTCCCGAAATACTTAACGCCGCGACCTTTAACGAGATCCTCGCTGCGGACGTCTCGCTTTATTTTCTTAACCCTTTCAGGGGCGAGCGACGAGATAACTGCGCTCGCGACGCTTAAAGTGTCGATTTATTGCCGTGTTATGAAGTTGGCGGATATGAGATGACGGATTTTCAAGTGGATAAAAGTGCATTTCGAAATTTGTTTATTTAATTATAATAATGCCTGTCTTTATTTTTATATTGTTTCATTCGTGGAAACTGCGTATACGTGGTACGAAATGATTGCGAAATTAAATGAAATATGAAGTCTTGCTGCACTCAGCTTATTCGTCGCTTTCGTATCTTTCGATAATCGAATTTTATTAGTTTAAACATTTAGGACAGATTGAAGGGTTAAATGGTATGTAAACGAAGAAAGTCTGAAAAATTTTATAGAAGTGTCCTTTAAATCGTAATCAAATTCAATACTCATATCATCAATATTAAACCCCTTGCCGTATTTTGACGAGTCTGGCTCGTCATAGAGATTTCTATTAATATCTCATTAAGTATAAATGTTATTCCGTTCTCTTAAGCCAGAATAAAATTCTGTCCCCTCGTCATCGGTATTTATCCATTCAAATAAATGTAGACAAACGCAATAAATATTTTTCCTTCTCCTTCTACGAAATTGTTACAGTAGAAAAAGTGCTCGTTCTTGTAACTATGAAGAAAATGGTACGGCAAGGGGTTAAATGAACAATTAAATACGCAATGAACACAAAATTACTTCCATCGCTCCTATCAAATATCTTTCATCTCAACTAACAAATATCTTTCATCTCTCCTAACAAATATCTTCCATCTCTCCTAACAAATATCTTCCATTTCTCCTATCAAATAATTGCAAACAAAATAACCCGGCAAGGGGTAGGACCAGGACCCACCCCTCGCGAGGACACCAAAGAAAAAATTTCGCGGAAAGGAAAAGGCGAGCGGCGCGGCAAACATCCGTAGGGAAACACACGTGTCCGAGCCCGTAATGAGTCGAAGCGGTATCATACGGAGGTTGATCGGTCGCGTCTAATTATATCGCGCGGGGGGCAATATCACGGTGACACGCCACTCACCGCGTAGCTTCAAAGGCCAGAACCGGGCGGAGATAGGTCGGCAGCCTTTGCAACGATGTTCTCGCGCGCGCGCGCGTCTGTCTCTTCTATAGCGACTATTCTCGTTCGCGGGTGTACGATTCAAGCGTGCACCCACACTGTACATCGCATCGAAGCCCAGGACGCTTGAAATGCACCGTGCATGCCGACCAGCACGCTCCTGCCGGCATTCGATCGAGGGGTGCAGCAGAATTTAACCCTTTCGCTACGAAGCGCATTACTGAGTTGACACCGAGGTTCTTGTTCTCTAAATTTTAGAACAATATTTATTATATTTAGTAATATCACTTTACTTTCTAAATTATAAAAGTTTGTAATCATAATTTATTTCTTTTAACTCTTTGCACTCGATGGCTTTGAAGCACGACTAAAATTGTTCTGTCATCTTTTAAAATAAATTTTTGCAAAGTTTTAGAAAAATTGTTAAAAATCAAACTGTTCTTACGAACCACAAAGAATTATTTTTGTACGTATAAAATGCAATTCGTCGCTTAAAATGGAAATATTGTAGACTAGAAGAATTATTTCAGATTTACTGTTAAAATGGCTTCGAGCGCAAAGGGTTAATGCAAAAGGGTGAGACGACAGACACGCGGGTGCGTGTTCGCGCGAGACACCGTACGCGGAAAAATAATCGCAATTGCGGCGCATCGGCGTAGAAGCCGCGTCTGTTTGAACTGAGTTATTTCGAGCCGATTCCGAGCCGATTTCGAGCTTGTTTCGAGCTGCGTCTACGAGGCCCGAGATCCGTTCAATTATCGTCGTTCCGGCTGAGTATGCAAATCGATGGAAATTTCTCTCGGACGCCACGCTGCGTCCCGGATTTTCCGAATGATGTTCCATTCCGATTCAACTTCTGGTTCCGCTGGTTTGTTTGCCTGATTATAGCGAGGATAACAAGCCCGCTCGCGTTAGCCTCCCTCCCCCCGCTATACGTTCGTTATGCGCGTCCCGATGTTCGTTATGTTCGACGAGGGCCGGGACAGCGCGCGCTTGTAGATCGCCAGCAGTTAAGATCTACGGCGCTTGTAAGTCCGCGGAAAAGAGGTTAGCCGAGCGATGTATTCAAAACGCGTCCCGCATACCGGTGCCACGATCGCTGCCGATTAATTTCTGGCTTTGGGAATATCAAGGATTCCACCTACGTTGCGCTCGCCCGATTTGTATGTCGTCCGCGCGCGCTCGCCGAGATCGAGATTATTCCGAAATTGTGCCACATACCGGAATATTGCCGAAACGAACGGTATACCATCGGCTGCCCAGAGCTTTACGATGTTTTTAATCTTTGTGGAGTTGGATAAGTTTGATAATAAATGTTTCAGTGTCTAATTTTATAGTCTTGGAGGAGGAGGTGTAATTAAGTAAATCGGTAATGATTAAAATGCATTAAGGAAATGGAAATTTGATGTTTTAGAATTGAGATGGTTCGTTGGAGATTTGTGTTAATATTGCTTGTGGATTTTGTTTATAAATTTCGAGCATTTTCGAGCGACTTATGGAGAGAAATTGCTATTAGCGTGGTTGATAAAACGCGTAGATAATTGATTTTAACGCTGGAATTGTGAAACGAGGCACAGTCAAAATGGCTTCTAATTTTGTCTTTCAGAGTTTCTGATGTTATAAGAATATTATATTATAAGAATTATATAATATAATAATTTTTATAATTCTTAATAATATATTACTAATATATTATTTAGAAACTCTGAAAAAATCAGAGGCCAGTCACTGTGCCTCGTTTAATAATTCCAGGGTTAAAATCAATTATCTACGGCCTTTATATATTATAATATTATAGTATTATATTTTTATTCCTTCTTGCAACAGATTCAATAAATTAACAATAATATAATAATTTTTTATTTTAGTTTCTCCTGATGCCTTCGCAATTTTTCATTTCGTCCAACTCTATTTTTGTCATAAATACATACATTTCGATGCAATAATTATTTTTCCATAATTCTTAAGCCTTTGATTATAACAAGCTATCTTTTAACACTATTGCCTAACAGTCTCCCGTTAAAGAATCTCATTTTGCAACTGCATCGATGCACCTCTGCAAAAGAGCAAACTGCTGTGCGTCAGAAATCGGTAAATACCGCGAAATTGATTGCACATCTTTGAAACAATGTGTCATGTAAGTTTACTCTTACTTACTCTTTGAAAGTCCCGCATGTCTTATGATATTATTTACAATTGATTTGTAACTTCACGTTGACCAATTATTAGCTAAAAATCAATAGAGTATTAAAAGAGTTCTAGTAAAGGTTTCGTCGCTCCTTAACCATTTATCTGCATCGATTTATTTTTAAAATTATTGAGCCCTAAGCGCGACGAATGTATATTTTAAATCAAAAATAAATTGTAAATTATAGATTGCTATACACTACAAAATAGTATAAATTATAAATTACTATAAATTACAAATTGGTATAAATTATAAATTACTATAAATTACAAATTAGTATAAATTATAAATTACTATAAATTACAAATTAGTATAAATTATAAATTACTATAAATTACAAATCGGTACTGATTATAAATTACTATAAATTACAAATTAGTATAATTTATAAACCACTGTAAATAATAAATTAGTATAATTTATAAACCACTGTAAATAAGAAATTAGTACAAATTATAAACCACTATAAATAATAAATTATTGCAATCTATAAACTCGGTAAAAAAATCACATCAAAGTTATCAAACAGAGATGCGCGCGCACATAAATGGCAGACCGAACAGGACAGCGAATTATTTAAAAACGCGTAGAAGCGAGTGGGCCAAGGCCAGCTAGACCACCGTATAAACGTAGAATCCTCCCACGCGCGCGATCAGAGAGAGAGAGAGAGAGAGAGAGAGAGAGAGAGAGAGAGAGAGAGAGAGAGTGTCAGCCGTCGATGTTAGCGGATCGCCGAAATTCCAGGCAAATTGTTTGCGCGATGCGCGAGAACGGTCGGGACCTTTCGACCCACACCCCGTGGTCTCCCGCAGCCGCGGCGCGTCTGACTCAACCGGAAGTCGGCCGGGCACCCCTCTTCCTTCGTGCCACTTCTTCTCTCCCTTCGTCCACGGTGTGTGCAGTACCTGAAGCCGCATTACGCATAATGGGCGTACGCCTATCCTAATACGCTCGCAGCGTGTGCGAATGTGAGCGCGCACTGCTCGTCGTCGCCGCGTACGCGAGCTGCGATCGCGCGCGCCTGTTTGGCACGGGCCATGGACGGGCAGCGAGCCGTGAACCGGCCAGACGGTTCAGCAATTTATCCCGTCGACCCTTTCGATGAGCCCGAATCTCGTGGAAAGCCGTTTAATGCCCCGGGGGTCTTTGAGCGCATCGGAACGAGACGGAAATTGATACACGGAGCGGAAATTAAAAGGCCGATTTTCTTTTTTTTTCTTTTCGTCAACCCCTTGGCACCGGGAATCCTAGTGCTAATTAGTCCACCTACCTCCGAGGCTTAAGCGCGCGGTTTATGCTAATTCTCCCATGGGAAAAAAAAGTTCGAAATGTCTCGCGTAGTTTTCTGCCAGGCGAAGGAGAAGTTTTATGGAGGTTGCTTCTGTAATATTTGTTGCCTTCTCCTTCAATTAGAAATACTGTTCGAGCGCGGTAGAATTAATATCGTGTTAAGCACCGTGTTTCAAACGAATTACTATGTTTAATAATAATCGACATATTAATATAAATACCTGCGCGCGTATAAATGCTGCGCGACGTAATCGAATCAGGGACGAAATGTAATTCGATGTTAACGCGATGTCGTTGGTTATATATTATTAATATTATTGTAGAATAACGTAATTAATGGCATCGAAAATTATATTCAATTTATCTTTCTACTCTATATATATAGTAGAAAGATAAATATATATACATACATGTTAAATTTGTTTCTTATGCAACAGATACGCTTCGCCAATTATAAAATGACAAGACGCGCAGGTATGCAGTGGACAAAATAGGAAGCGAAAATTATGAGGTCGCGAGTTAGGGGTTACACTGCAGCAGATAATGTAATGTTTAGATTTACGGAGTAAAAAATAATTATTTATTTGATATCAATTGGAACAATTCAAAATCGGGACAGAATAAATTTTATAATATATATGGAATGGGTGAATTAAATATAGAAATATATTTTTACTGAATTCGGTGGTTCCAACTTAATATATAAGCAATGGATAAATTAAATACAGAAATATATTTTTAAGCGATTCCAGCTTAAAATAATAAACAGAGATTTATTCGCGTTCTCGTGCCGGCTGATCCGGATTGCAATAATTTGCATAGCCTGTCTCCTCTCTCGATCGTGTTATCCTGCGCGCGAGAGCACTGCTAAAAGCATGACGCTGTTACAAGCGACTTAGAATGTCTCCTCCACTAACACCGTTTCCGGCGAAAGGTCCGGCGATCGGTCTTTTCGCGCACCGGACGATTTCAACGACGGACGATGACAGGTGAAACTATGCCCGAAGAGAAGATAATAAATCTTCCGCGGAGATAAACATCGTATACGCGGAGAATGTATGAAATCGCAACGTTAAGAATCGCGTCCGCTCGGTAAACTCGCGCGCGACTGTCCTTCGTCGGAGGATACCCCGTGCGCGCGCGCGCGCGCGCTTGTGTGTGGTCCGGTGGTACACGATGAAATTAAAATCGTCGGGCCGAGTCATGTTTTATGGTAACAAGCAATCGCGGTGATATATCGCGCTCGAATTAATGCGCCGATCGAACAATGCCAAGGACGGATCGGATCGGATCGGCGGGGATGCTGAAAAAGGATCGAATCGTACTAAAAGAGGTCGGAGCGAGTATTAAAATCGAAGGGTGGCGTATCAAGGATATGAAGGAAATGCAGGTCACGGTGTTGTACGATGGCTATCGATACACCGCGCGGTCGAAAGGAAACGAAGCGGAGCAGCCCGCCCGGAGATGCCTTCGTCAATAAAACCAACGCGACACGCAGCGCGCCGACGATTCAAAAACCGGCTGCCCTTCGACCGGATCACGAATACCCGGTTATTCTTTACGCGACTCGGAAACTCAGAAAATTGCCGCGAGGTCGGACGCTTTTTTTTTTTTACGAACGATCAATTTCGTGTTTTTTAACCGTTCCGCTGCGGCGCGATCTCGGAGAGAACCGTCGAATAAAATAAAAATAACTTTGATCTGTCTTAATTGTAATAACAACCGATAACTTTTCTAAGCTGTTTTTTCTTTACTTAACTCGCACTATTATTATTCGATAATAATTGGTAATCTGATAGAATTTTTACTAGGCTCATAGAATTTTTATTAGGCTCATAGAATTTTTATTTTAAAAAATAAAGTGCACTTTTATTAATTCAAAATTGATTCTTGCGACTTACAGCAACAGTTTCACTACTCGACAATTTCATCAAACTATACTCTATTGTTATAAAAATTATTCTGAAACGTAATAGGATAATTCTAGTGGTGCTTCATAGTCACCGTTCGAGTGCAAAGTTTTAAAGAATAAAATATCGAATATAACATATATAATATAATAAAGAATAATAGATCGTTGACCTGACGTAATGTCAAGAAATAAAATATCCAGATCAGTCGAGATTCTGACGCGACTCATTGAAAACTATGCGACACGGAAACACGATGGAGATCAACGCGCCATAAATCTCCGAAAAGACAATGCCCTATCCACCCAATTTGCCCGTTACACTCCGACTCGCCGCTATCACTTTCTCGGGACGAATACTCACAGCCTATCCCCGTTTATTGAAACGTTTACAAGAAGTTCCTCCCGTACCGTCTGGTTATAAATCTCCGGAACAGGACAATGTTCCCAGCTGAATTCGCCCCGGTATCAGCATCTAATTACCGCCTGTACGGTTGCGGAATGGCTTTCTTCGAGCGCGCGGCATTATCGGTGCGACAAGGGAAAGGGGAGGGGGAGAGGCGGTGAGGGCACACCGTCAAACATAAATTAGCCGCGTGTGCTCGCGAGTATATCGCTTTATATTTAGTTCCGGGTGACCGAGTTGGTAGTTCGTCGCTCTGTTCGCACTCGCGCTCGTGATCTTTCGTAAGATCGAAACGGCATCCTACTCTCGGTAGAGCTGAGCAGCTGTTATCACGTGGCGGAGTGCCGGGGCCCGGCATCGCCATTGTGTCCCGGCCATATGCGAACAATATTCGCGATCCAGATTCAGTCGGCATCCGTGGGGGCCGCACGTAAACGCCGTGGAGGAACAGGGAGGAGAACACGTACGCGGCGGGAACACGAGCCCGCGCGCGCACGTACACACGTTAGGCAACGGCGCGGTGTGTGGAACGTGTGATGGACTTTACTCTATAAGCCCGGGCCGTTAAAACCATTTTTTTTCTTCTTTTTTTTTCCGCCCGGTTGTTCTGCCCCGGGTGCAACCCTATTGTTACCGGGTCGAGTCACGAGCCTCGCCGCGCCGGTTCTCATTACCATCCGTATCTGCGAGGCTTTATCGCTGCCAACGGGCCCAACCTAGTTCCTATTTCCCATCGTATCCCACCTATATCTATTATACGTGGCACATGGATCGTGTCGCCCGGGCTTTTCCTTAGATTCCCCTTGCCGCGGCGTCGATCTCTCGGTCCGCGCGCGAGCGTTCCAATCCCGCGGATCGTGGGAGAATCGACGCCGAGGAGTCCGCCGCCGTACACCGTACGGGAAACCAGAAACGAAATGCGCGGCACCAACACACACACACACACACCCGTGTATACCTGCGCGGCCGATATGCACGTATATATATATAGATATATATATATATCGAAGTGCCCTCTCTACCCGATTCCGTTCGGTTTACACGGCGACGAACGAAATTGAAATGATTTCGAGGAGTCACGCGCGAGTTGGCCTATCGTGAGAGTGTCCCGGCTAGATCATTTCCCGCTTGACCGAGCACACACCGTTCCTCGAGTTTCTAGCCGGCTACGATTTTTTCGACGGATCTCATCCTCCTGCCTCCTCCTCCTCGTTTCCCCCCTCCTTTCGCCTTCTCCTCATCTCCACGCGCAAGAATTTAATACCGGCTCAGCCACCGACGACGATCATCCAGAAGTGGTACAACCCGATCAGCCGGAATCGAGAGGATCATCCTCGGCGTTGCGAGCTTCTAACCGGTGCCCGGTGAAAAATCGCGGCGCGATCATGATGCATCGATCGGTACGCCTCTTTAACCTCTACGGACGGATCCGATCGCTTTGATGAATGGATTCGAGCTGCGTAATGATCCGCTGCGATCGCGAGATCTCTCTCTCTCTCTCTCTGGCTCTCTTTGTACGTGCCGGTCGAGATCGATGCCGATTTCGAGCCAGCCGTGCCGTAGGTAGCGGGTTTCGACTGATCAATCTGGTACGCGATCCAGGCCGGCGCTCGATCGATTCTCACGTTCACCGACGCCGTCCCGTCATCTCCCAGATATCCTTGTTTGATCGATCTCTCGGGGTTAATTTGCCACGCTGCCCGCATTAAGGGTCTCGCATCGTCCGCGATAGCAATTAACGATCCGGCTACCGGAGTTTGTCGAGAGACTTTTATGGGCTTTTTGCGGAGCTTATTGGCTTGTTATGGAGCATAGGGGATTTAGAGGCTGGACGAAGTTCTGTGGAGAAGTAGTTTGAGAAGCAAGGAAGAGATTGGCATAATAGATTTTTAATACAGATTAGTTTTATTGATTTAATACTGGAATTGACGTTGCTATTAAAGGATCCACGGAACAAGATATTTAGGTACTTGATAAATATAATTTATGCTAGTAAGGTCTCGTCTTAATTATTAGTTATTAAACGTTGTTAATTATTAGTTATTAGATTAAATTTTGGAATATTTATATTTTTGTAGCAACGAGATCAATCGAGTCGATTATTATTATTACTATTAATATTATCCCTATTATTTAAAAGAATTACAGAGAACCTAATCACGCGAACATAATCACACGGTAAACATGGAGAAATATATAGTAATACTTTAAAAATACTATAAATATAATTATCATAAATTTGATACGACGAAAAAATTAAAATATGCCAAGAATGTCAATATATTACCTTAAACATACTAAACTTATTAAAGATAAGAACCTATTAGCCTCGCAGACACTATACACAATTTTTATTTCACCTAAAAATCCACCCTTAATTTACCACATACCTGACCATCTCCCCATTAAAAAATCGACTTAATAAACAAATTACCTCGTTCACTGGTCATCTCGAAACATTCTAAAAATCTGTCACCTCGCGATCGAAACGAATAAAGCCACCCTGTCCCCCTAACCTCGACTATTGTTCCGTCGAGCGAAGCGTCACAAAAGAGTGTAATTAAATTTCTGCCGGCGTGCACTTGGGCCGAGAGAACGGTTCGCGGAAAATTTCTGTAACAAAAGCGGAAGTCACCACCCTCCGGCTCCGAAAGAATTTGACTGCTGCGGCGAGGAGCGCGAAAGGAGAGGAGGAGGGTTGCTCTCCATTGTTCCGAACAATGGCGCCACTTCGTCGATACCTTTGACTGCTTTCAAGTGACCGTTTACGCAATACGTCGGGAGAGCGGTTCCGTCGACGCCGCGTGATTAGAAGAGACGAGAGAGAGAGAGAGAGAGAGAGAGAGAGAATGAGGGCGGGAATTTTTCTGTTCTCGACTAATTAAAAACACTGTTTGCGTTACAGACTCCGAGTATGTGACCGGCGACAACTTCTTCGACGCGCTCGACAACGGGGTGGTTGTGTGTCGATTGGCGAGAGTCATCCAGGAGAAAGCGAGGGTGGCGATCGATGCCGGCCGTGCCAAAGGGGTGAGTAATTATGATCTCGCCGGCTAAACAGTCTGGCCTAACAATAGACGAGAAATTCTCTACACGTTGTCTCTCGAGCGGATAACGAGTTTTTTGTTTCGTGAAAGGAAGAAATCGAGAACTTCGAAATACTGTACCGCCTTTTAAAAGATAACAATATATTTATTTAGATTTTTAGCGATTTTTATCCTGCGTCAAGGTAATTATTTCAGCAGTTAAAAAATAAATTTCTTTCAGATATATTTTCACGATTTCCAAATTCAAAAATTAAAAATAGATAACTCCCTTTTAAATATATCTTATCGAACGGTCGATAATAAAATGTTTTATTGGCCGTTTTGCAGCCGATCCCGGTGATAAGGAGCCGATGCTGGGAGAACGCGGCCAGACGGAGTTTCTTCTCCCGCGACAACATGGAGAATTTCATTCAGTTCTGCCGTCGTCTGGGCGTTCACGAGAACCTTTTGTTCGAGAGCGACGATCTCGGTAAATCTAGCCAATTAATTCCAATTTCCGCGCGTATCGATCCACCCCCGCGCTCGCGCTCACTCTCTCTCTCTCTCCATCATCCGCGACAGAAGACGAGCCTATGGCCCAATGTAAAACCGGAGAATCCCTGCAATTACAACGCGCGAATGTTCGCGTTCCCGCGGCCGGGTATGCAAATTCAAAACGTTTCCGGGGCGAGAGTAATCGCCTCGAATTAACCGCGTCCCTCTACCCCGCGTCCCGCGGGGAGAAAAACGCAGCCGGGAGAGGGCTCTTCGCCGCCGCCTGACCGGTTTCGAATGCCATCGAAAACAATACTACGCGGCCGTGTGTGCGCGCGCACGCGACACAAGCTGCTTGGAAAAAAGAACGGCGGGCTACGTGGAAACGCGGAGCCGGGGACCACGTGGTCCGCCGGGATATTCTACGGAGCTCTTGGTGTCACGAGAGGCCTGAACGCGTCCCTCTCGACCCTCTGCATCTGTTCGTCTTCCGCGGGACAATTTACTCGAAAAGAAAATATTTGTTTCTTCTTGGGGCAACATCGTAAACCCCTTGCCATACTTTAGCGAGTCGGACTCGTGATGGAGATTTATATTAGGGTGACCCATAAGTTTCTTCCCCTTTTTTGATGCGAAATGAATACACGATATTTGTTGTTTAAGGTGGATTTATTATGTTATATATGAACCGTTCTGTTCTGTAACCTTCTTCCATCTCTGAGGAAGCCTCATTATGCCCTCTTTCCAAAATTGTTGTTACTTGCAAAATATTCATCCGGGTGCGCTTTTATTTCGCTTATGGATTTGAAAGATTTACCACGGGGAGAATTTTTTAAGGAGAGGAACAAGTCATAATCGGATGGAGCAAGGTCTGGGGAGCTAGGAGGATGAGGTAGAACGTCCCAATCAAACTGTAATAATTTTTGCATTACGGCCAAAGCAACACGCGGTCTTGCGTTGTCGCGATGGAAAATGACGCCTCTTCGGTTCGCCAATTCTGGCCGTTTTTCTGCTACGGCGGCTTTTTAATTGATCCAGTTGATTGCAATATTTGTCAGCATTGATCGTAGCACCTTGAGGAAGGAGTTCGTAGTACACTACACCTTTCCAGTCCCACCAAACGCACGAAAGAACCTTCTTCGGATGAAGTCCAGGCTTCGCAACAGTCGAAGGTCTATTTTCCTTGGACTAAGCTCGTTTTCGATGCGCAATTTGGTATAAAATCCAAGGCTCGTTTCCAGTGACAAGCCTCTTTAAGAAAGGATCCTTTTCATGTCGCTGGAGAGGCAAATCGCACGTAGAGACGCGGTTTTGGAACCCAAACTTCATATCGATTCGCATATCTTGATTAAATGATTACGTACGTCTTGGGAATATTAGTGACATCCACTATCTTGCGCACACCATATCGCGGATTTTCAGCGAGCACAGTCTTGATAATGTCCGTATCCGTCGTTGCCGGGCGACCGCTGCGGTTTTCATCTTTCAACTCGAAATTTCCAGCTCTAAATTTTCTAAACCAATTGCCGACGGTCCTAATAGTCGTAGTACCACTTCCGTAAACGGTGCAAGTCTCGTCCGCAGCTTTAGATTTCTCGCTCCGTGATAAAATATGGTAGCGGTGTATAATAAGTTGATTAAGTTGGAGCTAATCGCGTTCTTATTGCTCCGATCCGCGACATTAGCGTCCTACATAGCGCACAACCGTTGTTCGACCGATGCATAGCGAGGAGTTTTAAGACGATGCTTGAATTTAGATCAGTGGTTGAGCATAATCTCCAGTCTAGAGCCTAGGAGATGGCAAATCGTTGTCTATATCTAATTTCTGTTTTAATCATTATATATTCTTTGTTTTTTATATTAAATTATAGTTTATTGTATTATATTATATTATTGAAGCTATATGTAGTTTTTGGTACGTGAATGATCGTTTGATATATTTTTATAATCTTATACTGTCGTATAGTAGCGCAATATTTTTAATTTTGATAGAAAGGGGTAAATTTTTGGGAGTATTTAGAACTGCTGGAAATTTTAAGACTTTTTTGTATAGTATATGTAAAAACTGTTTATATCAATTCTAAAAACCAATAGCCAATTATAATACTAATAATAATATATTTATAAACTCTGTTCTTTCACTAACAATATTAATAGTTTGCAAATACATAAATTCCTTCAATCTCTTTACTAGTCTATATTCTATCAATTTTCTCCATAAACGCATAAAGTCCACTATTTAATAATTAGCATCAGATCTAAGACGTTATATTCATCCTATAAAGGAAAATGAATTATGAAGGAAAATTTCCTCCCAGAAATACTGCGAACAAGTAAAACGATCCGGTTCGTTAGCGGGGATCAGGAGAAGCTCGGACCGTACGCAAAGGGTTAGCCATTGTAGGATGAGAAGGACACATCCAGGCGGTTCCCATAGATATTCCGCGTCTCCCGCATTATGCGCTATCTGGCTCATATAATAACGCTTGTACGCCGTAATGTGCAATTATTTAATAGCGTACGATACCTATAATTGGCAGTTCTCCACGGCCAACCACGGAACGTCGTGCTGTGCCTGCTGGAGGTGGCTCGATTGGCTTCGATCTACTCGGTGGAGCCACCGGGGCTCGTGCAGCTCGAGAGGGAAATTGCCGCCGAACAAGAGAGGGATCTCCACTGTTTGTCCGATAGCGGTATATCACACAGCAGCCTCGTCTCTTGGCAATTCCAATCACCGTCCCCGACCGCGACGCCTAGACCACCAGCCGAGAAGATAAAACACAGCAGGTACGGAGACCAGTCTACGATAACCGTCTATCCGATCCCCTCGAACGGTTTGCTTTTCTCGTCACGACGTCTCTCGCCTCCCGGTCGAAACCGATCGACGCTCGATCGCTATTCCGTTTGCGGTCTAGCGAATCACTCTTTCGAATCTCGGTTCCGGCCCTGTCTCTCGCAGCCAGCTGGAGCAAGGGACGGTTAATTATTTCAACGGATAGCACGAACGGCCGTGTCAAAGGGGGTGCAAGCGTTGCGTTTCTCTGATACCGAAGACGGGGTTGTCGGGTCTTTGGTCAAAGTATCCGACGAATTCATTCGAATAAATAAAAGGGATATGGAATAATCGTTATTCGTTACGAATAATTATTAGCTAGATGGAATAATGAATTTTTATTGAAATGAATAGATAGGGCAATTTCTGATGAATAGTTGTAATTCGAATAAATATGTAGAATAATTTCTGATGAATAATTCTGATTCAAATAAATTAGAAAAATAATTTCTGAGGAATAATTGCGATTCGAGTAAATAAGAAAAATAATTTCTGACAAATAATTCGAATGAAATATGCGACTAAAAAGCACTAAATACGCTACAATTATCTCAGCTATGAACGTATAGTTATACTTAATACCTGCAACGCTGCACAAATTTTTTGCCGAGATCGACAAGAAAGATAGTAAATCATTAGCATCCCTTAGGCACCGATTTGTTCCAGTAATTTTTTCAGCTAACGCCGAAGCCTCTAAATGGTAATCCCTGTAACGTAGCATTATTAAAAACAGAAACAAGTGTCTAATTTTTCCAACGATAATTGCACTCCCGGCAAGTGTCTGTAGCATAAACAGCACGTTCGTCGGAGCGATGCGGAGCGCGGTCTGTCTCAATAACGACCTACGACCCGCTGGAACACGGCTTCGCAGCGAGAAGCGAACAACGCCGAGTCCGAACGTACCAAACGAGACTCTGCGTTTGCTGAAAAAGGATTCGCCTAATGGGTAAATCTGCGAGGCGTTGCATTCTAAGAAAGACAAGCGCGCGCACACTTACCTCAACCGTAACGCAACGCGCCGTAGGAGTGGCGGTGTTTCATGGCGTGTAAACCTTACGGTATTTACGGCAAACCCGTGGCAGATACGCCGCCGTAATTATGATAAGCAACAGAAAGTGTGCGCGCGGTCTTTCTCGCGTCCTCTCTCTCTCTCTCTCTCTCTCTCAACTACCGTTGTCGCGGAAAAAAAAAGAACAGTTCCGAGCAAGCTTTTTTTGAACGAAGAATCACAGGCGATTACTGTATCGTGTTACTGGCGCGTGCCACGGAACCTTTTAATCGAAACAGTGAAATCAAAAGCCCCCCCCGCGTGTGTTCTTAATCGCGGCGAGTTTGTGGGCGGTAATTGTGCGAACCAGTTGCGATACCGGGGATCGAAACGAACTTTGAATGCATCATTTGAGAAAATCAGTAGGTTACTTGTGCTTGTGAAACTTTTCTAGGTGGAACGCTGCTCTTGGGGGCGTCTTGTGAAACGAACAGAAACTTCATTCAGAAAGCTTTCGTGAATTTCTTACTTTCAAGCGTTGCCTATCGTGGATCTTTGTAGAAGTTTATGTAGAAATGTTTCATAAATTCACGATGAAGATTTTCCGGATCTCTGAGACCTAGAAAAAGACAGAGGAAAATTACAGGAATTAAAAGCGATAATTTGGATAAATTTTTAATTATGTTCTCGTGGGGATATTTATATGCAACTTAGCTTAAATTAAAGCTGCGAGTGTCTACTTTAAGATAGACTAAATTATATCGCTTCGGAACGACGAGATTATTTTGAAAAATTAAAAAGATCGTAGCTCCAGTGTCATGGGGTTCACAAGATTTAAAAGAGAAAGTTCAGAGGGACTTTAAGATACATTTCTCTAGAGCTATTTTTGTGCAACTTAGCTTGAATGAAAGCTTATGGTTTCTATTTTAAGGCAGGATACATTAGGCTAAAATTGTACAATAACTCTGCACGGTACTTACTAATTATAATAAGGTACTTAAAATTAATGCCATTTATTTGCTCGAAATCGAAAGAAAATTTGATTTCTCTATTACTAAAATTATTGACACCAGAGACTCAAATGAAATTATACCTAAATGTTTCCATCTTTGGTTACGATCGAATGGTACAAAAATGATGTTGTCTCGTAGCTCGGCGTCGGAAGTGACCTCGTCAGCGACAAGATGGCTGGATACCACGACGGGCACCACCCACGAGCCAGAAATGCGGCGGTCGGTCAGTGATAATGGACCACAGGGTAGCGACGGCGTGCCGAGCGATACCACGGAGGACGATTGGTCGCGTGGAAGCGCCGAAGACCCGGACGAGGTTCCATCACCGTCGAGCTCACCTTTGCCCTCGCCAGCTGAGCCGCCGGAACACACCGGGCCCATAACGGAGCTCGATCGCAAGGTAAAACAGTTGATGCCAGAAACCGATCTGTCAAAGTGTCCATTAAGCGAGCCCCACCTAGCAATTATCGCGTGTCAAGATATCTTCTGTCAATTTTGAATACACATATCCATAAATAATTCTATAAAATATTCGATATTCAACATCTTGCTTTGCGGTTCTCGTCGTAACGTCGGAATATTTAATTATTTTCATGATCGTAATTACATTCCGAGTTCCCACGCTCTTATTTAAAAATATGTAATATAATATTCGATAAAATTAAATGGAATACCAATATTTGCCACAGGAAATAAATATTTGATTATCGCTTTGAATATTACATAGGGAATCACAATATGCGTAAAAGCCTGGGCTTAATAACTATCCAGTAATTTAAACGTAAATGAACGAACGACTATTCTGTATTATTATCCTAGGATGTACAAAAATTATGCACTCCTCATTATTCCATATTCATGAATGGAAAATAATATTTCCTTTCCAGCTGCTTCCACGTCAGGTTCTTCGCACAATTAAATGTCTTCGAGACGCGTTCAATCCGATTTGATAAAACGTTCTCATTACCTATTCGCATATTTCTCAAATATATATATTTCTTATCGCATAAATGTTTTTACGTCGAGTCAAAGGTTTTTACCGTAACTCAGTCGACGCGAAGCGGCATGGAAGCCAGGACTCCACGCCGAGCTCGCATCGCGTCACGTTCGCTATGAATGGCGTGAGCAAGGCAGAGAGGAAGAACGGAACAATGGAAGTAAACGGCTCCCTTTAAGCTTTTTTTCACGTATGCGTTTGCACGCACGTAGACTATCGCATGTCGAATTCCAGCGTACGCAGAAGCGGTTGTTACGCGGCACCGAGTCCGCGACTTTCCCCGCGGGCCGCCGTCGATTTATATCGTCCGACAGCCGATCGTTCTTCGTCCGACCGTCCCGCTGTCGACGTAAAAATACGTCGTCGCCGTTGCTTCTGCACCGTCTTCTTCTTTGTTTCAGGTGAGGCGCGCGACGGAGGCTGTTCAGAGACTCTGCCAGTGTCCGTCGGAGAAGTGCTCGAAGCTGAAGGTGCGCAAAGTTGGCGAAGGCCGATACCATATCGCTGGGCGGAACGTCTTCATCAGGGTCAGTAATTACTTTGATCGATACGACGAGTTTGTCAGAGTTCAGAGGATTCGGTCTGCGATGCCCAGGGATTCTTAAAATTAAATATATCGGTGTACTGTGTCGGCTATTTTTGAGTGCACTTTCATAATGCTTATAGGAACCGAAATTCAGGAATACCGGTGGGATTATCTGCATCTACCGGTTTTTAGATCTCGTTATAATATTTGAGATACTCTTTAAGCAAAGGTCATTAACCGGTTCTATTTCCTTATCGTTATTATATTCACTTACGATATGCTTTATAAAAGCGTGGCGGTTATATGTATAATAAGAGCGTAAGATACATTACTGTAATCTTTAATGACTCCTAGTTGAACGAAATAAGGAAATAATACCGATATAACGTGGGATTTGTTGTTATAAAAATATATATTGATATTTCGATATTATTTTAGTTACGATAAATGCTCCAATTATCATACCTCCAAATTAAAAACGTATCAAAAAGAAAAGACGAAAATTCTGTACATAAATTGACACCTTTCCTTGGCCCTTATAGGTAACAATACTTCCTCTTTTTATACGTTTTTCATTCAGGGACGCGATAACTGGGACATCTACCCTGAAATAATATATACCGTTATTCCATGAGCGTTGCGAATTTTTTAATTTATACGAGTTTCGAGTTATCGATATAAACGGTCCAGCCAACGTTCAACGTCTCCGTGGTGCTTGTACCATAGCCTGCATCTCTCGCGTTAACAATGCGTCCCAGCGCATTGGGGTGCTCCAGCGAATCCTCTTGAAACATGAAATCCAGCGCGTCCGAGTAGGAACTGCTAATGACCCCCTGGGTACCTTGTGTTCGCAGCTGCTGAAGGGCAGACACATGATGGTCCGAGTGGGCGGCGGTTGGGACACCTTGGAGCATTTCTTGGCGAGGCATGATCCCTGTCAGGTGAGGACCCTCAACCGCGAGAGCACGCCGCCTTCACCCCACGGCAACAAGCACACCAACTTTCTTCCAATTCGCGCCAAGTATCGCAGCCCGCCGGCGGAATTCGTCTCGGCCCGCTAGCCTAAAAGCACAGTGCCTGTTACAAGTCCACGCTACTTCACGTTCATGCTGCTGTTAGTCTGTTACGTACAAGTAGAGTACACACGGCTCGTCGACAGGGTGGCGAGACGCGAGTTGCGAGGCACGCCGGGGCCGCCGGTTCCCGTTCCGTTCGCGTCCGAGGAAGGTGACTGAACCGTGACGAGTTTTAGGGGGGAACCACGCTGATAGAGAGGATAAACGCGGGTTTGCCGGCTGCTAGAACACGGGGTGCACGATCGATGCCTGAGTCATGGTTGCGGGAGCGAAACCGCGGCTTGTTCCTTCTTTCCAACCGCTGTCGGGTGCGTTGACGATGTTGAGGGATTCGCTGGCTGGGGTTTATCCGTGCTATCAGCGAAGGGCCCCCCCTCCGGGTGTAGTGTATCTCGCGGCACGTCTCCGCTATCACACGATTACATGTCTTCTATTCTATCGCGATTACATGCACACTGGTACCGAGTGCACCTATCTTTTTAGATGGATAAGTTATACAGGGGATGGCACTATTTTTTCTTACATGTCATTGTAACAACGGCTAGGGAGCACTAATCATTGTAACGTATACGTCCTTGCAAGCGTGTTAATATGCCATCTTCTTGCGCGCGAAGGCCCGAGCCGAGCCGCACAGCTCTCGCTCGAGCGTTTACCTCTTACTACTCTATATTTCCCTTCTATCGATTAATCTCTCTCTCTCTCTTTCTCTCGACGAATGTACGTGCATTTACATTTAATCGTTTCCATTGTATGCTATCGAGGCGTGCGTTGCGTTTGTACAGGATGCGCGAGGGGTGGGGCAGCTAAGTGTGTGCTACCGTTTCGGTACCATTTTCATGATTGCTTCCGACGAGATTAACGTTCCGCGAGGTCGGTGTAACGTAGCGATCGAAAAACTGTCCCTTCCGATGCCCGCGTTTCGAAACATCCGGTCATCTTCAGTATTTTAAATAAAAGAAGTTAGAAAACTGAAGGCGATTCGCGCGGCTCCCGGTGAGCCCCTCGTATTCGCCCAACACGTGCGAACGCAACCTGCATATTTATTTGTACTTCTACCGTTAATCCAGTCGCGTAATAAAAGTACAAGACTATTTTTTGTACGATATTCACTCGCTTCGTCGCTTAAACGTTTAACCGTTTCGTTGCATTGAGCGTTTAGGGATCGATGCTTTGCGCGGGGATCGCGCGATCGACGATCCATACTCGGCATACGATCTGCTCCACGGGAGATTTAGGACCGCGGTATTGCTCGTTAAACGCTCAAATCTTTATACAGCAATGAAAGGGTTAAGCGTCATGCATTCCACGAATGACAGGCATATTGACGCTTGATTTGGAAATTGTCTAACAGAAAACAGACAAGAGGGCAATGCACCTGGTAGAGGTAGCTTTACGACCGCAATGACCAAAGTTCGCAGACGGTATGTTGAAATGACGCCAGTTCAGAGGCCGTATCGGAATGTCGTTCGCCGCGAAGACAACGATCCACGGTCCAACTGCCGGCATTGTAACAATCGTTGGATCGAACTCGATTAGCTGCTGAAGGCCACGTTTTCCACTTTAGGTCGCCTTTAAGGGGTTCTCTTGGTCCGACCAGGTAGAAAATGGTCCTACAATCGACGAAAACCTTTAACCATCTCCCCTCGGTCGGACCTGTAGCATCTTGAAAATCGCTCGGTCTAGAGAGTCGATTTTCTATCAAGAATTGTAGCTTTAAGTGTCAGAGAATTCGTGGGAGTTGTTAAATATTTGCAATAGCGTCGCGAAGACAGCGAACAGCTGAAATCTCGAGGGCCTCGAGCAACCAATTGACTTACTTCCAACCGGCGGATACTTCGAACTTTACCCACGCACGTGATTAGAGAAGGAAGTGCAATTATGGACTCGGGTAATGTCAGCCTAGGTCAAGAGCTTCTACTCCCCCTTAACGCTACAGGAAATTGTATGTTCCCACGAACGATTCCGTCTCGCAAAACTATACGATTTAAGGTTCACCGTCGAGTCTCCGCGAGATTGCGAAACGCAATTTGTTCACCGAGACGTTGAAGTATCACACTTTGCAATCCCGTACTTGGTCATTGCTGCAGCCGGTCAAGGCGTATCCCGTAGTGCACTTAAATATCTTTAGGCACATAGATAATAAATTACAACAAATGGCAGGGTCGGTCACACAGTGTAAACACACTTTTTCTCCGTTGTAAATATACATTCGTTTTTGTTCATCGTGTTCGACGCGATCGGAACGATGGATCGCAGCGAAATTATGATCGCGTTACAGATTATCACGAAAACGGACACGATGGAAACGGTCTCGTGTTTTTACCATTGCGTATTACCTCGGTAATTGTACGTTTTCTGCTCGCAGGATAATGTCAAGGCAGTTGCTCCTTTTATTTACACGTTACAACGGCGACATGTTCGCCGACCCTGAAATTAATTATCACACGTTTGGCACATTAATCGACGCGTACCCAAAAAATCGGCTGAACAATCGCAAAAAAATGCTTCACGATAACTGCCATAATACATACATACATATATATTTATACATATATATACATATATATCTATGTTTTGTACTTTTATAATAAACACGTAGGCTAAGGGTATCATGGAGGACGTTATCGGCGAAATTAAATTACGCGATGTGTTTGTTGGGTTCACAGAAATGCAAGGGCACAGGAATGTGCAAAGGAATACCAAAGCAAAGAAATGCGCGACGAGTATTGTCGGCACGTTGAGGCTATTGTCGTTCGAGGATTTTTTTGTTAGACATTTTTCCTATTCCCTTCAATTGACCAACGGGTTTATCGTAGGATTTTCTGTTTTCGCGCGTCCCCCCGCCGGGGCGCGGTCTGCGTTTGGATATTTTTTCGTTACGCAATTTTCTTGGCGCAGAGACTGTATTTATTTTGTAAATGGTGAACAACAACATTGTGTAGCCGCGCGATGCAACGAGACTTTGTTCGGTGCGTTCTGCGTAGACTAATCTCTGCTACGCGCGAACGAAGCGATTCCGCCATATTATATTATTGTAAACGCGTTACTCGGTAAGTCTTGTCTATACACTTAAAGATTAAGTTGTTTTGTACCTGCTTGCTTCCACGCAGAGTATTGAAAATGTTTTCTTTATCCTTTTTTTTTTTGCCCCCGAGCGAAACGAGAGAGCATCGTTTCGTCCGAAAATCGATTTGTTTCAACAGGCAGGCGTCGTCTGACAAATCTCTGGAGGAAATTGCGCGATCCCGAAGAAACAACGATTGATTTTAGGATTCCCAGGAATTCATTTTGTGAAAGTTGCGGTCGATTTGTGAATATACATCGCCGCACGACGACCATTTTCGAATGTTTTTTCCATGACTTGTGATATAATTGTATTGCATATTATAATATTTTCAATTCTTGCTGCACGTTAGCAACCAAAACAAGCTTTTGTAAAGTCTACGTCATAATCGTTTCATATATTCCACGTAACATGTACGGTTAATAACGTTAGGTTCATGTAAGTACAATGCAATTGTGTTAATTGTTATATTTTGTTGAACAATAAAATATTTAATTACGGACTCGCTCGCTCAACAGGTGACGGAAACTCGATGATGAATGCTGTTCAAACGAGTCGGTTCAATAAGTAACAAATATATTTTTATTTGTTTCTTCATGGTGCATATGTTATTATAAAAGTAACTTAAATTTGGTAAACATCACTGTTGTCATGATTATCAGTCTGGCGTAAGTAAAACCTATAGTTATAAGTAATATAAGAAAAAGGAAATTACAGCGCCTTGGAAACTTTGGATAATTTAATATTTCATCTTGGGGGAGTCAAGTATCAAATAATTAAGATAATAATACTCATTACGTTATGGAGTAAGAAGATGCGCGATGCCGTGTCTCTTCTATTTCTTCTTGCTCTTCCCTAGCGTTAACGTGTGGTGCTGGGGTTGCTGTGTAAACTGCATCTTCCGTCTATTCAATTCTAGAATGTCGTCCTCGAGTTTCTTCCTGCTCTCCTCTACCTTCTTCTTTTCCTCCGTATGATCTTTTTTCAGCGTGTCGAATTTAATGTGTAACTACAACAAAAATGATCGCTCTGCAAACGAAACTCTAAAATGCCAAAAATGAATAAAGAAGAAACAATTGTTACGTCTTTTTCTGCTTCCTTCAATTCAGCCTCTGCATCTTTTACTCTCACTACGAACATCTGCCTCATCTCATCTTCCTTCTGCTGGAGTTCTTGCAAGTGGAGGGTTCTCTTAGCTTCGCATGTCTGTTGGAAACTAACTGGTTTGTTCTCGCTGTCCACGTCACTGAAGCCCATCTGAAATCGTAGGTAAAAAAAATATATAGTTTTGCTGAAACATATATAAAAAAAATGATACTTTATATAATCACCTGTTCTAATTGCCTTTTACGGTATAGTTCATAGTGACGGCAATGCGTTTTCTCTCTCATATCTTCCATGTTCGTCCGAATTAGCATCTCACGCAGTTTGACGAAATCGCAATGGGATTCATTTTCCACTGTATTGAAAAACAATCAATTGAATACTGTACGAAATATTGATTTTTGAACAACAGTACGATACTGTACCTTGCACTGTACCCCATGGATACTGCCTGGAACGCATCATTTTATTTCCCACTCGTACAAAATCGGTACTACCGACTACTGCAAAGGGTACATGGGCATTCATACTAGTGTTCACTTCTGTTACACTTTCATCATCGGTGGGAAATTGATAAATGTGGACTCCATTGTTTTGCAATTCGGATATGATCTTGCTCTTAAATTTTTGTAATTCTGTCTTGGATATTGTATCCGCTTTGGCAATGATTGGAATGATATTTACTTTTGTGTCAAGCTTCTTCATACACACAAGATCGATGGACTTCAACCTGCAATTCCATATGAATTAAATAATTAAATAACGAAGCTATGATATTTGCATCCAGCACATGTCTTATGCGCCATACATACCCATGACCGGTAGGACAGATGAAATATAGGCAAACATGAATGCGACTATCATGATAAGTTGCTAGGCAGCGTTTTATTTTCAGCTCTTCTTGTAGATAGGCCTCGAACTGAGCATCAATGTAATCAACAACTGCCTTAAAGCTATCCTCCTTATTAATTTGATCTCCGTATCCAACGGTATCAACAATAGTTAACTTCAGTCTAACATTGCTCTCTTGTAATTCATAAGTGTGTGCCTTAAGCTTCACAGATGGAAGATTGTGAGGGCTTGGAGTAGACTCGAAGCTTGTATTGAAGAGAGAATCCATGAGTGTAGATTTCCCAAGACCGGTCTCTCCTATTAAAACAATATCAATTAGCACAAATGTTTACAAGAATGAGTAATACTTCATTCAGAATCAGATATGTTCCGTACCAATACAGAGGATGTTAAATACAAATCCATTTTGCACAGATTTATTCACCAATTGATCCGGAAGACTGTCAAATCCAACATGGCCAGACAATTTCAAATTACGTATATTAGATTCCAGCTGAAAGCACGAATAATCCATAAATATTACGAGCCACGAGCAGACCGGAAATTAGCTGTACTATCTCCAAACGGAGCGATAACGCTTCATCGAGAATACTGTTGTTGTGACAGAAGAGAACCAACGCCCTTCGTGCTCCAAACACTACGTATGCGACGACAATAGCCGTGTGTATGTTTGTACGCAGAGAGGGACATTCAAACAACAATTTCGGGTAACAATGGTGACCGAAAGAAAGGTAAATAGACATAAAATTGTAAAAAAAATGACACCTACCTTGATACGTTCAACATCCACGGACGCCATTTTTACTACTAGCGACGCCTGCGTACACTCACGCTGCGGTTTTCAGATGTAATATCTACACACATACATCCAATGTAAACCGGTGATTCTTAATATGTCACCCGTGTAGATTAAACCGTCTGAAAACCAATTATTGTAGCGCACAAATGTATCGTTCTTATGTAATACGTCACCGTTATTACGCGAATAAATAACATTGAATTCCTACAATTAGTTTAAAAAAAAATGTCTACTAATACAAAGTCCATTCATGTACAATCATTCGGTGGAATTATTGTAATGAATCAATAGTACACATTAGTATCGATTGTACCTATATAAGAGCAGCGAGACGTGCAACGTATACGTGAAAGCCTCCTCGAATTCCTGCGAGAGTTTAAGCTGTCTTATGAATAATTAAATTTTTCAATTTTCGTTTACTCGAATAGTTCACAAACAATCCGATGTTACGGAAATATTCATTCACTCAGTTTCGATGTAACTGCACAGGTGAGTTAACGTATGAAATAAATGTACAATATAAAATTCCATTTACATAGCCTGCGCACGCGTTTATTAATGTTCTGGCGAAGGTGGGTTCCAGATGTAATCCAAATCATGATATCAATAATGTAGAACAACGTTCGAATTCATGTTCGCCGGTTTCCGAATTTACGGGGATCGGTCTGTTCGTTATCGAAACGGCCAGTCCGGTGTGTTGCGGAGCGTTATTTTTTCGTTAATGCGATTCATAAATCGCGCCCACTCCCACCACGCGTGCGCGCGCATCCCCGGTCAGGTACTTAGTGGCTCAGTTGGTGTTGGGACTGCGAGCGTGTCGCTAGGGTGTTTCGCGCTGGCGTGCTGGCAGACCGCTCATAACAGTGTCTACTTTCTAACATGGCAGATCAATTTGTGTTGTATTATCATGTGACGGGGAAAAGCTCTCGTGTATAAGACGATCATCGTGTAAACTATCGTAGATTCTCCTCGCGGGAGAAACGTGTTGCCAGCGTACGAGCACCGTCGCGATGGCGGACATGAAGAGTCCATCGTTCAGTGACATTAAACGGCCCGAGGAGGTGGTGGCGATGGCGATGAACGACAGCCTGAAATTCGCCGTGCTGATCGGGCTGATCGAAGTCGGACAGGTGTCGAATCGGGAGGTTGTCAACACCGTGCTTCACCTGGTGAGTAACCCTGAACATTTGTGTACACGATCAAGGAGCCGGCCGTGCGTTTCACGGGCATTCCCGCCGATTTCGGTGCATCGGCCTAAATCTGTCAATTTGAACTGTCAAACCTCCGTCGGTCCACGCGTTCGGCCCGTCGCAACGACGATTATCGCTTTATTTATCGTTTATCGAATCGCGGGCTGTGCGATCACGCCGAGTACGAGGCGGTCCAGCACCGTTCACCATTCTTTCCCGCACGATTCTATTCAACTTTAACCGCTAAACTAGCCTCGAACGTTGCGACACGTTTTAGGGATACACGGCCTCGTCCTTGCACGGGCTTTACCCCTACCACCGGGACCATTTTCAACGCACACGTCGGGTCGCTCTAACACGTTTATAGCTGAATAACCTGTACCTCGGTTTTATTACTTGGCGGTATTGCTTTGCCATTAATGCCTCGTCACTATGCGCGAATTCGACACGGAAAAGAATTCACGTTCGTTCGGTGATTTCGTTCGGTTTGGTCTGTCGATGCTGGTGGGTCCGAGTGAAAGTAACGTTGCTCTTTTGGACAGCCTTGTTTCTTGTTTTATTGGCCGCCGATTCAGAACTACAACGATCCATTCATACTTTAAAACACGTTACATGAACCACGTTACAGAAGCAGGCATTTTTTAAAATAGATTTAGGGTGTCACAGGCTGTAGCTGCGACAATTTATGGATCTAGGAACGGGTCTTGTAAAAGCAGCAGAAATATTATCTTACTGGAACGTACTTTAGTCTGTCCTTTTTTAAAAATACACCTAAGCCATACCGATGGTCATAATAGCTGTCCTCCCCACCGCGATCGCTCCTGGTTCATAACATACGGTTCGCAAGAGTGGGGAGGACAATTATTATGACTATCGACGTACCTCGAGTTTCTTTGGAAAACAGGCTATAGTACTTTCTTTACACAGTAATATGATTGTTTTATTTTTGATATTGAAGTATGGACGTTTGCCGGACATTTCACTGGCAGAATGTCGCAGTGAAATTGGTTGTGTAAATCTATGGAACCGCATACATCGTGTTTAATATCTTAATTAATGTTTTCGTTGGATGTGGGACTGCCAAATTTGCCACAGCTTTATAGGAGCATATATTTTACTGTTAAGGTTTATATATCAACATTATTAGTATAATACTGTATAGTAGAATATTATATAGTAGAATACATATACACAGACACAATAATATTATCATACAGTGTCAGTAACAATTATTATGTATAATAATAATTATGTACATTAAAGTACACTATTACAATGACATTTTATTTCTATATTTAGTATTATTGTTAAAAACTCTTTTATCATCTCATTATAATTTCAAGAACAATTTTACGCGAATGAATAAACATCACCGTGCTTGCTCAACTATTTAGCACGGTCGAAGCTATTCAGAATTTTTACGAGAAAATAAAGCCGACCATATTCGAACAATGGCGACCATTCCATTAACGCGGGATCACGGTATTGGAAAAATGGGTACGCGTTACATTCACTAACGATATTAATTCGCGTTCGCCGTAGAATTGTACCGTCCGCGTGTTGCGCCGTGATTCTGATTTCGCGTATTACACGTCCGATTGTGCGTAACGCTGCACGGGGATCGTATTACGTTACAACCGGCTATAGTAAATGTTACACGGCCGTGTAATTACGCGGTGAAATTAGCATGCAACGTCGGGTCGAACGATTCCATCTTCGTTGGGGCCGCATACGTGGACGTACACGAAAAGAAATTCCCCCGCAATCTTGTTTGCAGTCGCGAGAGCTCGCGCTCGCGCGCGCGCGCGCACACGGCCAACTAGTTTTGGAGCATCGTTGAGTTTTATCAATTAATTAGCCTCCTCGACGAGGACTCACGCGGCGAAGAACGCGCGCGCGCGCGCGCACGCCGCCACGTTGTGCAACCGTATGAAAAATATGCAAATGTCCAGGCGGAGAGGTTTACGGGTCATGCTTTTATAGCATTCAATCATGCGGTTAGCACGCTCTCGGTGCCGGGAAACGCTATTCAAACGGTGGTACGTATCTCGTTTCCGATGTTGTTCCTATTTCTCCCCGGGATTGCCGACGGGAAACGCAGTCGACGACGCCACGTAGAAAAAAAAAACACACGCTTATCAGTGTTCTTACGTGGACGGTTCCCGCGTGGGTAGGTCGTTAAGAGGCCCCCCACCCATCCCACCTCCCTTCGCATGCGCACCTAACGAGCCAAAAAGTATACACCCGTTTTCAAGGAATTTTTGCGGGACGAGAGCGAATCCTCTCGCGTAGTTTCTTAATTCCGGATCGATCGAACGAGCGCACTCGAATCCGGCAATCGCTTTCGCCGCCGATTGCTCCTTTCCGTCTTCCTCGAGACCGAACAAGTATCCGAGATACTTCGCGATTTCGCTTTGAGCATCCGTCTATACCGAATCTTTGTTTCCTCAACTTCGGCGCCGCGGAACCACGGATTTAATCCCCGACGTATTCAGTGCACGAGCGTGTTTTTTTATAATCGAAACTCGAATATAGATTTTTACGGAAATGTGGGACATCGAAATCTATCATCTGTGTACACTGATTTTCGTAGGCCGAGGTTTTGCGTATTCATCGATCGCACAATGTAGACATTTTGTTTGAGAATGATTTCGAAATGATTACGATTCGTAGAAAGCTCTAAGTGACATAGCTATATTTGAATTTGTTGCAACGGGGGAAAGAAATCGACGCCTCGAAAGTCGCTTATCAGAATCTTTTAAGGTGCTCGGCGAATTTGAGATTTGAATGCATAAAAGCCTGATGTAGGGTATATTCGCGCAACTTTTGAAGATTTGAAAAGTTGCGAGCGTGTATCCGGGTATGCGAATAACCTATCCGCGGACTCGAGGGTGGGAGTACTTTGAAGAGATAAGGGTTGACATAACGGTTATGCCCAACTCTGGGAATGAAGTATTGAACCAAGTTTTTATTCTCGCGTAAGCTGTTTCATTTTCTTTTTTTTTACGCGGGATCGTCGACGACAGAGTAGCACTAGGAAAGAGGAAAAGAGAGAGAGTGTGTGCGAGAGAGGGAGAGAGGCTTTAGTATCGCTGCAGTCTCATGTCACTTGCATTATGCATCGACATTTGCTCCGACTGGCCGAGCTCGACATTATCATAACTTCGTCATTTTAAGGAATCTTAATGCTACGTATTGCGCAACGATCCTGAAGAGACACCCCGGGATGACCTTCCCCCTCCCCCTGCTAGTGTGACATACTACCCCTAGCGTGATCGAGTAAAATTGCAAACGCGATTGCTGCAGGAACTCGCTCGTATAGAATCCTTCGCACTCGAGCGGCGACTTTGAGGCGCCGTCAAAAATTGTTACATTACGTTTCCCTGTAATATTTCTTTTAATTTGATTAATTTATCTATTAATATTTTAAAGCAGATGGTGCTTTATTAGCAAATACAGAGTCACTGTATTTTGCTGAATTTTCAAGGTTCGTTGAATTTTTCGAACAATTTCTGCCATTTTTCGGCTAATTCAAGAGCTTTGCAAAGATTTAATGACTACAAAATTATATTATAATTTGTATTATAAATGTAGTATAATTAAAACAAATGCATTGTAATTGACGCGCAGAAATATATGTATAAATTACGCGAAAAAAATGCCGCGTGAATTAAGAGAAGAGTCGGATATCAAGAGCCTCGGATATCTCGTCTCAATTTAGTCAATCTTCGAAAAAATTTCACGGTATTCATATATGCAGCTGTTAATACTACCGCGCGCTGCATAATATGTTACGTATGCGAGCCGCGTGGAACATTACCGCTAATAGCCAATAACTCGTCCTTGTCCCACGAATTGCGACAGCCGCTCGATTTCGCTTGATACCTGTGGTGGACAGTAATCAGCAGACCGTTGATCTTTGCGAACGGTTACCAACATCTCCATCTTCTCTAAGTAGAATCTTGGCTGCGAAACAGTCGCACCCTTTCCAGTACTTCCGAAACAACGTACGAGTTTCGAATTTCTTATCGTCGCGCGCAGCACGTGTACACACGCACACACACAGACACACACACCTGGTCGAACTTTCGGAAAAGAGTTGCCGGCCCGACAAGTCGTCGAACAAATATCGATACCACCGACCCACGGAAAGCGCCTACGTGTTACACTTACGTAACCCCCCATCGCCGCGACGATTCCACGAAATGTGCTTACCGCGAGGGAACTGGCGGAAACTTCCCGCGGACCAATGAAAGATCGGCAGAAAAAAAGAACTCCGCGGGGTGGGGGGTTGCAGGAGGTAAACGTATTACGACGGGAACGATATCATTTTGAGGAAGTTCCTCGCGCGTGATCTATTTATACGGGGGTGGGGGGTGGCCGTTGGCGCGTCCATCGATCACGTCCACTCGGAATCCTTTTTTCCGCGGGTAACGACCGCGGCGAATCTCGTTAAGATTTCACTGAAATTGGCCTGAAAGCTCGGCCGAGCGGACGTGGGGGCAAACGCGCGCGGCTTGTTCCCGAACTCGAGAAGACAAATACGTAGCACGTGGCAACGATTAATGTCGGCCGTCACGGGCACCGCGCGCGCCGTTCCTCGCGAACGCGTGCTTCCCAGCTTTTTCGATAACCCGGCCTCTCTCGCGAATCAGCCGCCGATACAGGGCGCCGAAGGTGTTCTCTATTAATCTCTCGATCCCCTTTGATCGCGATTGATGCGCGCGACGCCCGGCATCGGCCGCCGTTTGACTCTCTCTCTCTCTCTCTCTATCTCTATCTCTTTGACCCTGAATTAATTAGCGTCATTTGCGGCCGCGTTTAACCGACCACAAAGCACTCGGAATTTCGGCAAATAGGCTCGATCTTCTGGCGCGCTGCGAGCCGCGCGCGCGGGACGATCGATCCGGGAACACCCCCGTCGCGAGAAGAAAGATTAGGCGACTGCGAAGGGCCTTGAGTAATCGAACGTAATAATCGCGTGTTAGGTGTCGGCAGATGTTACGGGTCCCTTTACCGATGTTTTGGGGAACGCTACGTTCGTGTTACAATTGAGCGATACGATCTCCAATAGTTGCTGAGCATTTGTTGTTATTTTTCGTGTACCTTTTTGGAGCTTTGTTACTGTTTTAAATAGGGGTGGGACAATGTGGCAATGTCTTTGAGATGTCTTATTTCAGATATTGAAGAAACGTTCGATTCGGGATGTTTTAAGACGGTTTTAGGACGACTTTAGAACGTCTGTATTGTTATGTTTTCGAGACGATTTTAAGACGACTTTAGAACGTCTGTTTTGGGACGTTTTTAAGACGTCTTGAAGACATTCTAAATTGGACGGTCTTTTAACATCCGAAGTATCATTTTCATTTTAGGATATAAGATTCAGTAGATATAGGACACTGTGCTAGAAGGGGCGTAAAATGGACGTCTTTGAGACGTGTAGTATTTATTGGGCTACCTATAGCTTCTGAAAAAAATCTATTAGCACTTACGTAGATATTTCATTTAGCAGAATATTTATCTCTGTAAAAACTGAAGAGTTTTTATGGTTCAGATATCCTAGAATTTATATAGGGTGGTGGAGTCGTTTACTGTGGGCTGACCAATTACTGTGCCTTTGCTTTATTGTCAGACATAGTTATCTTTATATCTATCCAATTAGACGTACTAAATATTTTTATTCTTCCATCTAATCTAATTTTTAATTATCTTTATGATAATTTTCAAAGATATGAAAAATAAACATGAGAGGATGAACAAATCGTTAAATTGCACAACTACTGTTAAAAAGTTCCGGAACAATGTCCATCCTTGGTTTTAAGTATTCGTTCAGTATTGTTTACTCAACAAGGGAAGACGTCCGAAAACGAGCTATTTTCTGATTCTCGGGATAGTTCCTCATCTTATTTAACCTCGGCCTTGGTAGCTTCTCTTATAATTGGTTTTATTCGCGTCTGGCATCCGGCTCTGTTTTTGTACTAATTCCTATTGTTGCAGCACGCTTTCGAAAGAAAGGAGCCGGCCTCCATTCAAGGGTTGGCCGGTCCAGACCTATTATAATACGAACCTGGGTCCTCTTTTCGAGAAACAAACTACAACGAAGGACAGAAGGCGCGGACCCCTTTACCCAGTCGTACCACGTACGAGCTGGTAAAACACGAAAGACTGTGTACATTGTCAAAAATTCATGCTACACCGGCGTATTTCCCTTCCGTCGCGGAGACCCCCGCGTCGAAAATAGAAATTTCATTTTGGTTTTCGGCAGACGGTTACCCGCGCGCGGGATAACCGGGGAACGATATTTCACCCTTCTCGTCGATGAATAATCGAAGGCTCGCATTCAAACAGAGACAATCTAAATACTAACCCTTTCGCTCCTAACGACGGATATATCCGTCATCCACATAACAATTCGCGGAGCCGAACGCCGGATATATCCGACATGCCGGTAAATTTTTGCTATTATGTTTTGTATTATGCATACTATGTTTTATTTTATTACTGCATATTATATATTATTTCTTCACTTTTTTCCATTGTTAATGAGACCTTTTTTTACCTATTAAATAACTTCATACCTTATGCAGAAATTATAAGTATATTGTTTTAAAGAGAAATCCCTTTTCTTCCCAAATACACTATCCACGCGCAATGTGCACAATTTCGGACTGAATCGCCGTAGCGAAAGGGTTAAATGCTCCGACGCAGGAGTTTCGAAGAAAACTCGCGGAATGAGATATCTCCGCGGGCACCCGGGTCCGAATTGATTATAAATAACCAAAGCTCTGTCGAACCTCGGGATCGCCTCCCGCGGCGTGCCCGCGGTTAGTTAGAAATCTTCTTAACGTTTTCAATCCGGTTGCGACTTATGCAAAAATTCCGCGCGGAGGCTTGGAATATTTTAAAGATACTTTTCTCGCGGCTGTTTTATATAAACCCAATATTAATTCTTACAAAATCCTACCAAACTCGTTATAAAAATTTAAAACACGGTCTATCAAATTATATTTAATTGAAATAAAATTTTCCCTTCTTTTAGCAGTATTTTTTTTTTTTTATTTATTTATTCATAATCCTTGCCTATGCGGCTTAGGATGGCTTCCGGTTTACAAATTTTCCTACTTCTATTTGTATAAACTATAACTATTTACATTTTACAACTTAACCTAGAACTTAACACCTAAAAATCCTTCTTCCATCTTCATTGCACCTTTCTTTGGCATCTTTTCCATCCTTATTCCTATTTTTCTTCTTAGTTTTCTTCTTTTTCTCTTCCGCTCTCCCCTTCCTCGTTCTGTCTCCGCTCTCTCTCCACGTCGCTTCTCCTCCTCTCTTCTACTTTTAGCAGTATTTGAACATTGCATTAAAGATCGTTAGACGATAAATTATCTTGATTCCCTAGGAATTTATTAGTTATAATAAGCGCTAGCCGATGCAGCGGCGAAAGGGATCGGAGCACAGAAGGTTAATAATAACAATTCGTTGGAAGCGAGTTGACGACAAATTGCAACGCGATCGAAAATTGAAACACCGGTCGGCTTCCCGTGGAAACGACGGTATCGTCCAAAAACGGTGAAAACTGCGGCGATCCGCCGCCGTTCGCGCACAGGACCGAAACCCCTCGCGTATCTTGTTAGCGAGTTTAATGCCTAATTGACAAAGTTGCGTGGCATTGTAAGCCGTGGAATGCCTCGTCGGGCGATAAAGCACCGTGAAACCGTTTTCCACCGTGCGCCGCTGTTTCGCCGGGGCGTAAGAAAATTTTGCGGCTTCGTAACAATGTTGCACACGTCGCCGCCCCCTTTTATCGTCTCTGGTGGATGCGCGCGAGCGGCGAAACGTACTCGGTACAAATTTACATAAGTAACTGATAAAGTGGAAGCGGTTTCGAGTTTTTCCGTCTGGAGGATTATCCGTTTACCATGATGCAGAGAGAGAGAGATAGGGAGAGAGAGAGAGAGAGAGAGAGAGAGAGAGAGCGGAACGCGGGCGCAAGGAAATTGGCTAATTAGTTGAGTAACTGAGCGGCAGCGGCTCTTCTCTTTTTTCCCTCTCCCCCTTCCCACCCGTTCCCCCGTTTCGGTTTGCTTTCGCTTTTCCCTTTCATCTCCGCGTTCTGTCTCCTCCGACGTATCCGGATTATCGAGCTCGCGCCGCAGGTTGGCCAGGCCGCGGGCGAGCTCGCCTTTCCGGGACGCGGCCGAAACGAAAACGCGGGCCGCGCGCGTTCGTTAGATCGTTGATACCGTCGCGGATAAGCCGTCGAGAGATTAGATAGGCGATGGCGACCGTATCGCGGTGATAATGGTTCGGCTGTTTCTAGCATTGTCGCCTCTATTTTTCGACGAAATTATTCTGTCCGGTGTCTCAAAACCGACGCCCTGTGTAGCGACAGGTTCTCCGTCTCTTTTTATCTCTTTTTTTCTGATATACTCTTATCAGATACGCCGTGTTTGTACCCGACTATTGTTGGCGTATACTTGAGCGCGATAGTGGCGCAAGTCGCGTTTTCGATCATTTTAATTTATGTATTGAAACGTAATCTGTACGCGCGGAATCGTTTCAGAGCCATGTGGATGTAATTTGTATACAGTTGCTATAAATTATCGTAGGAAATTTGATCAGCAAACAGTAGCACTAAGTATAGATAATGTAACTTTATTCATATGAGCGTAGACATCCATGTTGGTGTATAGGAAGAGAAATTATTTGTCAATGTATAAGTGAAAGTATATTTTTTCGTGTTAGAAGCACATCTTGCCTTGACCCTTAGGTGTAGATGGAAACGGAATTTGATTGCGAGATAAAAACTTGGACAATTATACCAACCCTTTGCACTCGGAGCTATTCTGAACAATAATCACATTTTTAACGATTTTTCAAATATAATCTAATATATGATTATGTAAAAGTATATTAAAGGCTATTCTGTTGATATAATTGTTATTAAAATTGATAAAACGAATTTATCCCAATATTTTTCAGCCGAATCTATTTTAGAATATTATTATCAGCTATTTTAGCTTGAAATGATTTTTCTAGTGCTCCTCAATGAGTTCTTGCTTCATATAAAATCCGTATAGAATTTTATAATTCTGTATAATTCTGAATAAAATGAATTTGTCCTAATATTTTTCAACCGAATCGAGTTTAGAACACTATTATCAGTTATTTTAGCTTGAAATATATTTCTAGTGCTCCTCAATGAATTCTTCGCGTCGTGTAAAATCAACGTAGAATTTTATAATTCTGAACGGAGCTCGCAGTACGCCCAGGAGCAGCGTCTCCACGGGATCCTGTCCCGGCAGCTGCACGAACGCGCCCGTAACGTAATCTATTCATCAGTAACTCCTGATCTGCGCCGAAGTTTCTACAATTTTCAGTAGCACGGCTCTACAGCAAGTTGGTCGTTGTCTTTGCCCCAACTTCCACGTTGATTCGCAGAATGTAGCCAGCAGGTCGCGGCACGTATTGGCTCAGTCTACGCGACACCGGAGTCCATTTCGGTCCTGGGTAATCAATTGTTACCGGTTCCGTATCCGTACGCTCGTTCCCCGTGAATTCGGAATCGCCGCCGGTTCTCGTCGCCGGGATCGTTCCATTTCTTCGACCTAATCGCGCGTCCGCGTATCCCGGCGGTTAGGGGCGCCCGCGTCGTTCCCTGTCATCCGGCGTCGTTTATCTCGTTTACAGGCTGGTGGTGGGCTCGATTCAATCCGCTTTCGTTGCGTTCGCGGCGATTAATCACCCGCCGCGGAATACGCGCCGGCTTGTTAAGCCGCCCGGCCGACGGGGCTTTTTAGCGAACCGATAATTAATGTAAACGAGGAATGCGTGCCTCCTACGCGCGCACGCGAGCAACGTCGCTTTGGCGCGCGTGCCGCAACGCCGTTCGACGACGACGCCCGTTCGCACCTGATGGCCCTGTTCGGGGCCATTTGTCCAACGCCCGTGAGTTGCGGGAACCGCCGGGGACAGGCGCGAAACAGATTAGAAACAGCTATTTTTGTGTCTGCTCGAGCCGAGTTTGGCTAATCCACTTTCCATTGTCTCGCGAACGAGACTTGCTCGCAGCTTGTAAGCGAAATCGCGATACACAGTTGGTGGAAACAGTATTTCTACGCCCTTTAACCTTTTAGATACGGCAGGATTTTGCGCAAATAAAGTTTGTCGTAACTAAATTACGATTTTCTCTTAATATATATTTTTTCCGGATATTTATATATAGTACTAATAACATATATTCTTTTCTTAATATATTGTATATACACACTTTCACTTTAATTGTTTGCTTTAATAAATAATAAAACAATTGAGTAAAGCACGAGCCATTCGCGAAAGCCACTATAGTAGTATCTAAAAGGTTAAAAGCGAATCATTTTTACTATAATAATATCAACAGAATTACATTTTTTTTAGAGGTGTTAGAAGAAATAATTTACCATGAAATAGCTAACAAATTATTTCCAAAAATTGAGTATCATTCGATAAAGTAAGTATTATTGTACCAGCTACAAGATATGCTATACGCTAGAAACATTATTCTAGAATTCCATTGTCTCGCGATCTTGCTGCGAATGCAAGTGAAATCGCGATCCACAGTTGATGGAAACACTAATTTTACACCCTCTAAAAGCCAATAATTTTTTCATGATAATATTAACAGAATTTAATTTTTTTAGAGCTGTTAGAATTAATAATTTACCATGAAATAGCTAACAAATAATTTCTAATAATTGAGTATCACTTGATAGCGTAACTATTATTGCACAAATCACAAGAAATGCTATACGCTAGGAACATTATGTTAGAACGGCTTCCCCTACGAAGGGTTAAACATCTGCACCTGCCATAAATACATAGATATCCGGCGTAGAGTCTGAGAATCCCGATTGTTCAGCCAGGAGGAAATAAGATTCTTCGTTTCCTCCGAGAACCTCGGATTTCTGAATGGCCGGCGGATCGTGTAGTTCCAAGTGCCGAGCGGGGAAGCGCCGAGGGTCTAAGTTAGGTGGTAGATGACCTTGTATCATGCTACCCCAACCTTGGTGGGAAGGAGACCGGATAAGAATCGTCCGAGAGAGAGAGAGAGAGAGAGAGAGAGAGAGAGAGAGAGCGAAGGAAGGCGAGATACATTTTGATAAGAGAGTCCGTGGCGTGCAAATCTAGGCGGCGGCCTCAAAGGTCCACACCATCGAGAGCCATTTTTGTTTCCACGTTTGCTCGCTTTCTACACGTTATCCACGTTTATCTGCGGAACAGTTTGGTGTCCGGGGCGTTTAAATTTAGAGCGGAGAGGTCTTTAATACCGCGAGCGTTTCATACGCTTCTGGGGTATCAGTTTTAACAGCGGCGAAACGGTACAAGAATTTTACTATTGCCTCGGTGTTAGTACCTTTAACCCTTTGACTACTGTTGGTGCCTATCGGCGTCCGACACATGTCGACTTCCCGGCACTGTAGACGCCAATAGGCGTCAAGATCAAATTTCGCCCCCAGTTATTATTAAATTTGATTAATTATATATCGCGTAACATTTATGTTATATATTGTAATAAAAGCTTAAAGTTATTGTTCACTTCGAGTAATATCGGTTTAATGTAATAGAATTCATTATCTTGAATATTTTGATATTCAAAAACAATATTCGAAAAACTACGGCTATGCCAAAGTCTGCCATAGCCAAAGGGTTAATTAGACGATCTTTCGGAGATAGAAAATGGCCGATTACCTATCCGAGCTTTTAAAAGCTAGTTTCGACTCTGATATATCGAGCACGCTATATTGTTGAGATGCCAGAATTTTAGAAGATTAATAATTGACGTCATCGTTTCACCGAATTAATTATCTCGGTTTCGTAAAGCTTTCTTGGCCGGCAGGTTCGCAGTCGCCATTTTCGTTAACACTAGGTTTACGGAGTAATAAAAGCAGCCGTTTTATATTTGTTTATGAAAGTAACGATTTATTCTAATTGTTAATGTAATCGATGAATAAATAAATATAAACAATTATAGTAAATATAATCGATAAATAAGCAATAAATGTATCTTTAAAATCTGAATAATGGTACGTTAACAAATCAGTGACCCGTCATTTTGACGGATTCCGTAAATCTAGTTTTAATAATATTCCGTGGCAACAGATTTATTTTCTTAAAAAAGTGTGAAGTAAGAACCAGGGCGAGATCCAATTCCATGAACCAGAGAGGGATTCGCGACTAACAAGTTTACGTGGAAAATGGATGATAAAATCACCGCGGATTAGCTGTTCGCGAGATTTTCTCGTTCGACCTCAAGAACGCTCGCGAATTTTGCAGCTATTGGAATATTACGTATTACCCACAATACCATATTTGCGCATGGACAAAAACAAATCAATGCTCTTAGAAGCGATGGAAATTAAGATAGGAAAATATACACCTCGTATAAGTGCTTGGCCTTGCGAGGCACAAGCATAACAGTTTCGAATTACGAGGGGACCCGAGTTTTCTTTTCGGGGTTCCGGAAAGGCCACGGTCAGTCGTGGAAAAGCATCTGCATAGAAAAGAGCTGCCTCACGCACCGTAAAATAAAGTTTCTTTTATTTAAAACTACACCTTAGTTTAAATGTATTTAAACACCCATTTCCAATAGTAGCGTGGCGTTAGAATCGACCTTCGGTGGTTTCTGCGTCCATCGACGGGGGTAGTAAATTTCCCAAAAAGATACAAAATCATGCCAAGATGCGGGCTCAGCCCTCGCGCGCCGCTTCTGTTATTGATGGATCCTTGTTACGCTTCGCGTCAGCGTATTGCGCAAGTGGCTGTTCCGAATGCCACACGACAGCCACGCGAATTCCGAGTTTCCCCCTATTTTCTCACTCCCTCTCCCTCTATCGCTCTCTCTCTCTCTCGCTCTCGCTCTCGGTCTTACCCTCTCCATTTCGACCGACCGTTACTAATTGATCGGACAAAAGCGCGATTTTGTAATTTCCATATAAATGGGAATGCAGATTCGGCGCGTTGCAAGATCGACCGGCGGAATTCATGGCCCTATTGTCATCGTTCGTTTCTGGTTCACGTTCCGTGGGAGACGGTTTACCCCCGAACGCATCGATCTCTGCCGGCCGAAAACCGGCAGGTCGCGGCATCGATTCCCGGCTCTGTGTGTCGTTCTCGTTTGACCACTCTGCCCGCTCAAATGCGTTTCGATTATCAGACGAAAAAACCGCGGAGAATAACTTCTGCACCGGCACCGGACCGGTCGCGCGGCTACTTTCTAACTAGTCGGATTTCCGAATGCGAGCCATGCTTTGACCGCTGTATCCCTGTTGACAATCGATGTAAACGTAGTCCTTTTTTTAGTCTATGGTGTTGATTGAAAGACGATTGATTTTCAGTAGACTGAGGAATTTATGCATTTCTAGCAAAAATGAGTAAGTGATATACAAGTTTATAAAGATTTTAAAAGAGTTTCAATATACTTATCTTTTTATATATCTATCATTTATTTATGTAAATGAATTTTTATCTAACTTCTGTGGCTTGTTTTTTAATACACAATGCATGCGAGGGACGAGATATATCTCGTCTATAGTAAACCTTAGCATTGGGCCAGGCGACGAGATATCTCGTTTTCATATTTTCTCGACTCTATAATATACAGATAGAAAAGATAGAGATAGAAATTCTAAGATAGAAAAGAGTATTCCAATCAGCTGCAATAACTTCCTATTTTGAGAGATTTCCGAATGAGGACGTCTTCTTTGATCTTTACTATTATTCTCATTAGAAATCTATCTTAGTGAATTTCCCACTGCAATTACTATGCTTTGGAATTTCATATAAATTCATATTTTAATAGAGTAACCAAGTGAGTACAGTTTTATTAATTATACCAGTCGAATGAAATTCTATTGATATCAGAAACTGTGCATCTTACAAATTTTTCAAAATATCAATGCGCTGCTAATTAAATACGCATCTAACTATCATTAACACAATCTAATGATCTTCTTTTACCTCTCACATAACACAATAGTTACAACTAGTTTCCTTATCCCCTTGGCCTACACGATATCTGCAAATTGCGCGAGCTCTAGTAAACAAGAGAATCTGTGTACCAAAAAGAAAATGTGTACCAAAAAAAATTGTTTACTACGAGTCTGACTCGTGGCTTTCGTTTATGGCACAAATTCTTTACCACGAGTCAGACTCGTGGTTATAGGCCAAAGAGTTATGCAACATAATCTTCTTATAACAAATACATAAAATGTACAGTGCGATAATAAATATCACCGTATCGTTCTACCAATTTCCTATCCCCAAAAAGTACCATAACCATATACTTACATACCGTTCTTGCTCCATTCGAAGAGATCGTTGGAAAGATACGCCGTCATCAGTGAACGCGTCGCGAAACGTTATTGAATTGTTAAGTCCGGAATTGCCAGATTTAGGGAGCTCGCGAAGCCTCCGCTCTATTTGGTACCGGGGGGCAGCAGCAGCATCGCGCCTGCGAGTGTATTTCGTGGGTAACGATCGGGATTTGGAAAGCAATTCAAGAAAGCGCCGAAGAAAATCCTTATTGGCAGTTTCGCCCCGACGCCGTTGGTGCCTGCACTCCGCGGGGCTCGCTTTAGCGGAGAAATCAGACAACGGGTTCTCCGGAGAGTGGAAGCCGCGCCGAAGATAGAAAGACCCGTTCTAAATATTTACGCCGAATCGACCGGCCTTTAAACTCCCTAAAAGTCTAGACTCGAACTTACCGACCTCCTCCTCCTCCTCCTCCTCTCCCACACCTATATAAACCCGGCAAACATCGCGGACTTCGGAACTTTCCGATTTGTCGGAATAATTTAGTTCGCCGGATGGAAGAGGTACAGCTCGCCGATGCGCGTTGATATCGCTTAACCCTTTCGGTACGAGCGCCGGATATATCCGGCGTCCATGAGACTTAAGAAATTAGAATATAAACTTCTGGGTGTCCAAAAAATCAGAATAGATGTTGACATAAAACTGGGTCAAAAAATGAGGAATTTAGATTTCGGTTAGTTAAAAGTATAGTAATAGCTCCTGCTGGTACAGGTAGAGATAAAAGTAATCGAATAGCAGGAATTTTTACTGATCATGGAAATAAAGGAATTTTATCATAATTCAGATATTTTTTATTATTTAAGATATTTTTTTTATTATTAAGATTGATGCAATAAAATTGATTGCTCCTATAATTGATGAAATTCCAGCAATATGGAGTGAGACAATAGTAAAATCAACTGATGATGTAGGATGATATTCAATTGAAGATAGAGGAGGGTAAACGGTTCATCATGTTCCTAATCCTGAATTAAAAATTATATTTAAAATTAATATAAATAATGATGAGATTAATAATCAGAATCTGCCACCTTTATGGAAGAGTGCTAGATATATCTGGCGTCTATGAGATAACCGGTATAAGTAACAGAATTTTATATAAATATTTTTTAATATTAAAGCTAAGAGCAACACTTCTTGTTTTAAAAAATATTGTTTTATCAAGCACAGTTTTTATTTAATGCGAAAATCTTCGTAACCATGTGGGAATTTTTGGCGCCTTGTATAGTGAGAGTATCACGGCGGTATAATTAATTCGGCGGTATAGTGAGTATAGTGATTGTCGCCGAGTGCTCAGGCCGAAAGGGTTAAACGCGTCTCGCGTTTCATCCTCGCCTCGCGAAGGATGTCCGAAGAAATTCACGAACAGTCGTTTCGCTTGGCAATTTTATGGACTCGCCGTTTTTCCTTGTAAGAAATTCGTAGGAACGTTAAACTGTTTGTTTATCAAACAGTAGTTTAACTAACCCGTGAAACTTTCCACGCGTAGTCGCGACGACTTCCAATGGCAGCGGAAGGAAAGTAGAAGAAGAATAGAGCGACTTGTAATGCGGTTCAGGGTTCGCGTTGCAAACAGAAACTTCATCGGCATTCTTTTGTGCTACACCGAAATTCGACTTTTTGCCAACCGCAGGGGGGCGGGGTGGGGTGGGGTGGGTCGCCGCGTCTTCTCTGTTTCTTGCGGATGAAGTTCCGCGGGATTCCGTTCGGTTTTATTTGGTTAAGCGAGTCCCCGGGTCACCTTTTTTTCGGGGATGTTGACAAGTGCGCCCCAAGGACAGGGTTGTAAAGCCCGGGCAAGGAAACGGCGCCCTTTTAGGGACCGCGCGCGCCCCCGGTCTTCGTAAACCAAGGCGACCGAACATCTCGATGCATAAAGCAGCCTCTTGAAAAATAGAGTATCTCGGTTTGATAAATGGACGCTCCAGGATTTGAATGCTTCGCGTCCGACGCCGGGACTACTTAATAAATCTTCGCGTTCCTCGTCGTGAAAGCTTGCTGGCTCCGTTCGTGCTTCTTCAACCGTTTAAACAACGAAACTTCGGCGAACGGATTTCTTCATTCGCCGTTTTGCATTTTTAATCGATATTTTGTAGGATAGACAGTCCGATCATTTGTTTCGTTATTTTTGTAACGCGATAGTCTGGTATCAGAGATTTTCGTTCTGTCTGGTGCACGATATATGCGAACTAATACCAAGAGGCAACCGGCTCGCGCACACGTTTGACATAGATATGCCAGACCTGCAGATTTGTATATACCTATGTCACGCACCCGTTACGACCGACAGGCCTCTTGTCAGAGGTCCATTAACCCCTTCTCGCGGCCGTAGGGGATGATTTATTCTTGACGTTCTGTTTGGGAAAGTAAGATTTATGGTCGACGATAACACATACGTTCCCGCCGCGGAACGTGGGAAAATTCCGATAAGAACATTTTTCGAAGGCGAAAACATTTCGAAAATCCGTTTAAAAAATAATCCCGAATTTTAAATCAACGAGAGTAGAACATTTTGTTATTAAATTCGTGGGGTCGTCAGATTTTAGAAATAAAACATGAAATTTCCCGAATAAAATTAAGAGAAATAGCAGTCTATAATTATTATAATAACCAAAATTACTTCTTCCTTAATCTAATCGATTTAAATTAACAGTTCTTATTAGAAACGTTATTTAATTATTTCTCTATTTTAAGGATCTTTATTTTATTATTCTCACTATACAAGGCGTCGCGTCGAAATTTTACAGACGTTCAATCTTCCTTTATATAAAGATTTTCCTAAAGGTTAAACAAAAACTGTGCTTGATAACACAATATTTTTTAAACAAGAACTGCACCTAGCTTTAACATTAAAAGATACTTATACTAAATTCCGCTATTTTTACCGGTCCTCTTATGAACGCCAGATATATCCGGCACTTATATCGAATGGATTAAAAATTGCTCACCATTTACCCAGGTCGAGTTGACAACTTTAGACCGCCGTCCGATACCGTTTACGTTGTCGGGTAACTTATGAAAATATCGCGAAGCTTGATCGATACCCGGCGGCCGCACGTCATCGACACACGCGGGGCATAGGTTCATCGCGGCGGCGGGGCCGCCCAGGATTTGTCATCGATTCAAATGTCCAAGCGATATTGTCGACCGCGACGCGCCACCGTAATCAGTCAGCGCAATTTCCGCAGACTCCGAACGTTCTGCCCGTTGACAGTGACTTCGACCAATTTTATGCACCGGGAGTCTGTTGTCACAGGACGAGCGGCCAGTAATTAATTCGACGATAGGATTCCCGTTATTTGCTTTCCCGCGGCGAAATTCGCGAGCGGTCGCTCCGAACGAGACACGCCGCGAACGGGCCTCCTGTGCGCGGGCAGAGTCGGACTGCCGCCGATGATTATTACTGAAAGCTGTCGCGAGCCAAGCCCGGGAAATAACGATCTCTCCTCTTTTCGTAATCGTCGCTCCTCGGCCGTGGGAAAAGCTCGGCCCGTAATCCGTCTTGTCGTTGATCGAACAAATTACTCCGTCGAGCAGACGTTTCTGGGTGAAACGAATTATATCGGCCGCGGCTTCGACGACGACGGGAACGCGCTGAAATCTCGATCGAGCTGGGATTCGCGTTTTTAAGTGTTTGCGTTCGAGTGCTGACTCCGAGGCATCGAAATAATTTTTATATTGCGAAGAAATTAGATTTCGAAAATTATTGAAAGTAATTTTGGTTACTTTCGATCTTTTCTTTAACAGAAAAGTTATTTTGGTGAAATAATTCCCCGGGCATTCTTTGTAAGCCCGGTGAATGATAAAAATAAATTTCAGTATTACAGTCCAAATGGTTTAGTAGGCAAAGGGTTAACGATCGGGTATCTACTTCGAAAAAGTCCGACGAAAGTCGACGAGTCGATCGAAGTCGAAAGTAAGAAATAACAGCTTATCGCAGCAAGTGTTGATTGAACCAACACCATACTATATTGTAGAACATACGGACGCATTTAATTCTACTGAAAATTTTAACAATGTTTGGTCTGTTCGTACGTATTACATTGAAAATTAATGTCCAAAGGCTGGCCATTAGCGTCAATCACGTGTACTGTGGCACTTTGACGCGTTGAAAGGCGAGTTCGACGGGAACTGCTGAAAATTAAGGGATTCTTGCGAAGTTATTCCGAGCGATGCAGCGAGTCAATGTTTTTGAAATTGTAGATACAATTTGGCGTATTTTTGAAACGATTACCCGAATTTTATTAATTATAAATACGCGCAGATAGCACTGCAACCACGCGCAGTCAAGTGTACTTCGAAACTTAAAAATGAAAAATTAAGAAAACCCATTTTAAAGAAACAATTTATCGCGAACATTTCTTGAAATAAACTATTCCTTTACGGTAACAAAATATCGATTATCTAATATCGATATTATTTAATTCGGCGCCTGGAAAAATCCAAAAGCGTAGCGCGCGCCCGGAGCGGATTAACTCCCGCGTTTCGCGGGACGAAATTTTCATAAAATATTTCACGAAAATTTCGGACTGCAATTAAAACTGCGGCCCGCTGCCAAAGTTTACAACGGGTCGGGACTTTCCATTCGACCGGCGAGTTTAACTAAATTAGCGGGTTAATTCGTCCCCGCGAGCGTCACTCGATGTCCACTGCTCATTACCGAGTTGGATAAAAATTAAGTGGCCGCAGCCCTCGACGGATGGAGGGTTATCCCCGTCTACCACCGAATAGAACGCCTCGACATCATAGTGGATATTCGGGGTCATTGCACCCGGCCCTGTCAAACGAGACCCTTCTCGAAAAAGTTCGCTGAGATAGGGAACTGTACCTATTGAAATAGAGGGACGTAGTCTACGGTGTTTTTGGAACCGGAATTTTAGTTTACCGTGATAATAGTAATGATAATAATTTATTAAACGAGGTAAAATTTATTTTAGTTATAGACGTGTTTAATATGTATATAAAGTGTATTAAGTGGAGTAATATTAACCCCTTGCACTATTATTCCTCTCGCGCTACGTCGATTAGCACTTATTTGCCCTTAACCCTTTGCGGTCGAACGGCGACTCTCAGGCGTCTTTAAAAATTATCATGAAAACAATAATATTATCATAAATAACGTAATTACTATATTTTTTAAATAAAATTTGATTCGCTTCATATTGCGAATAAATTCTCCGGATACAATATATAATAAACAAAGTATTTTAGTCATCGTACATTTAAGAGAAAATGCAAGCCATTTCGTCCAGTTCTAAAAAATCTTCCACCGTTTCCAAAGGTGCGCAATCACCAGAGGTAGCCCTCTACTCTTACAAAATATTTCTTAAAAAATATTCTTAAAAAATGGTTTCCGCAATAATCGCGTTTCCGTCATTATCGCCGCATAAAATCCGCATTTCTGACTCGACTCCTCCGTCCGGTCCGGACAAGTCCAACTTCCGCCTTGTCTGGATCGATCCGAGGGATACGATTGCACCGCAAACGTGGGTCTGAATTTTTCCGGCCCCGTTTCCCGTATATCATTTCGGCAATGGGTTACCAGTTGCCCAAAGCCGCGCGCGGGCCGTTCCGTCGGCGTTCGCGCCGATATTTATAGGTCCGATGCGGCCGGTGTGCCACAGTGTTTTCTCGGCTCGGAGACGCGACCTGTAGAGACAGTATATATATGTGTATGTGTACGGGGAACGAAAGGGAGAGAGAGAGAGAGGGAGAGAGATAGTAAAGCCGCGTATTTGATCATGAAGTTTGGGGCGATCCGGAGCTCGTTTCGAGGCCGTGGCCGAACCGGGTCGCTGCGAAAATATTTGTGCGCCTGCAACACGTGTTGCTAGTCGTCGGCGCAGGTGGAGAGGCGCGGGCGCACGGTAAAAGGAGCACGGGAAACGGGGACGACAACGAAACGAAACGAAACCAAACCAAAAAAAAAAGAAGAAAAAAAAGCTGGCGCGGACAAATAGTAGCGTAGACGAGGGAACCGGTCATCAATTTCTGTTAACGTTTACGTTTTATCCGGCAGTTCTATTATTCTTTGTGTTGGTTCGCGCCCGCTTTCCCGTCCGATAGAGTTTCAAAATTCGATTCCGGCCGACGCTCTCGCGGATTCGACGAGCGTCACGCGGTCGTTACCCAGACTGCCACCATCGCCACCACCACCACCACCATCCCTCCCCACGGGCGCGCACATACCCCCCCCCCAATTCGATCCGGCGCGGGCCGCCGCTTTGCGAACGGCCAGCGAAATAAACGATGATTAATTACATCGGCCGTTGTAATAAGCCCCAGTGTACACCTTAATTCCACCTACTAATTAGTCCTCGGTGCGATGAATGCGCCGCGGTGCCCTCCTCTCTCTCTCTCTCTCTCCCTCTCTCTCACCCCCCTCTCTCTTTGTTTGCCAGCGACGGAACGATTCGAGGTAAGCGGCCGGCACCAGGGGTATATATATATACATATACACGTTGTTGCATGCACACGCCGGGTGTAATTAATACCGTGGGCGGAATGAAAGGCGGAGCGAATCGGTCGGGTCCTCTTCAAAGGTGCCTTCCATTCGGCCCGATCGCTGCCGCGACGATATTGAATTATCCTTAGCCACCGGCGCTCCCAACAATTCCCGATGCCCCTTTCTCCCCCCGTTACGCGCTCCTTACCGCGGGGGGAGGATGGGGGGGGGGGGGGTGCGCGCCACCGGCACCCAATCGGCAAGATTGTTACAGGACGCTGTAGCGAAAACCGCTTACACGGAGTGCTCCGCCTAACTTTATTACCGCGGACGGCTTCCTTTATCTTCTCTGCCGTCGAACCGGCGCGCCGGGGCATCCAGACCGAAAAGATGGCCGGAAGTCGATTCCGCCGTTTTATCGGGACCAGGGCATTTCGATTTCTTCGCCGCGCTGATTGGTCGACGTGTAACGCGTTTCCACGCCCGACGCAAAAAAGAAGATCTGTTTTGAGATTATCGACGAGCGATTCGATTTCGAACCTTTGCCTTTTTCATTTCAACTGGACAGTGCTAGGACAGCCTGGTCGCGTTTTTATAAATATTATAAATAATCTCAGAGATATTTTATATTTAGCCAAAGAATAGATATTGTATAAAATGTAAAAATTATTGCGTTATTGCAATTTTGATTCAAAAGTCGAGAGCATAATGACCGAAATTTCGTTCGTAAATTGAAGAAATTATTCGTTCATTCCAAAAACATCGGTCTTCGTTTGCACGCATTTTTCCAGCACAAATTTCCTTTTTCATAGTTAGTGTATCCACTGGCGGATTTATTCGTTCACTTTCGCCCGACGGAATTTCACCGGGCGAATCGGGAAACGAAACGTTTATTGCAATTCGTCCGACGGTTTTAGTCGGCAACCGTACCAGTCGCGTATCCATGCGACGATATTGCGTTAAGCTCGGCCCGCCCGGTTCGAATAAAATTATTATGGAATTTCAAGGATAGCCGCGACATTAGAAATTCGAGCGGAAAATCGGATTGTCGGATGACCGGTTTTCTAAATAGTTCGGGTATTGTTTCGACCGCGCAACGAACGGGGCAAATCGATTTTTCTAACTTCGACTCGAAGTTTCGATCAATCCACGGACGCGACGGAAGGAAACGCGTGTACGTCGATCATATTTTAACGATATTCCATGTTAATTTCAGCTGTCCGAACTTTCCTAACAATTTCCGATATTTTGTTCCGCGAAACCCCGACGGCCGTGCATATGCATATGCAAACCCACGGGAAGGGGGAGGGGGGGGGGGGGGGGAGGCGGAGGCGGTTCGTAATTACTCGGGCGATAGGAATTTTCAACTTGTTTCCTGCGAGTTAATTGTCAACGTCCATTGTTGAGGGGCAACGACACTTCTTTTTCTTTTCATCTCAATTACCGTGCCTTTTTGGAACCGCGGGAATAGTTACGGGCCGGGCATGTGTTCCAAATTCTATTTAAAATCGCGCGGGACCGGTTGCGCGCGCGCGCGCCGACGAAACAAATGCGACGGTTCGTAAATGGCGAGTGGCAGCATTAAAAATTCCGCGTAATGCGGACAATAAAACGGCACGGCCGAGAGCGCGCTCTTGAACGTCGTTTCGTTAAAACGTGGTTCATCATTTTTTTTTTTTTTTGCCACTTAATTTACCGCGGCTGCGAGGATGAACGCCGCAAATGATCTAATCGGTAATGCTTCAACTCGCATAATTTCCTTGAACTCGTGAAAATGATTCCAACGTCTCTTATTCCACGTGCTATAGTTCAATAAAAGCATAAATTTGAATTTTTTAAAACTAGCTTAAAATTTATTAACTTCTCTGAAATTTTGTTCTATTTAATTTCGTACAAAATTCTTAATCTTTTTTCATAGCTTGAAAAGATCTTTTTTTATAAAATTTATAAACTTCTCTGAAATTTTCTTCTATTTAATTTCTTAAAAAATTCTTAATCTTTTCCCATAGCTTGAAAAGATCTTTTCTATAAAAATCAACGAGTTCTTACTTAATTTCCCAATTTATATTAACACTCTACTCTTACCTAAAATTCTACAATTTAATCCCTGTACATACAACAACTCATCGTACATTTATGTAAAATTCCTAAACCGCGACGCGTATCTTTATACAATAAATGAAAGAAGAGGGCATATTTTTAGCAAGCGAAAGGATAAACGTTCGTAAACTACATTTGCATCCGCAGTCTAATTGCGAACGATTTCATTACGTCGGTGCCGCGGTACGGGAGAACCGCAGTTCATCCTCTCGCCGCGTAACACTTTACTATTCCCGGCTCTTGTTCTCGTCCACCTGCTCCGAACGTTTCGTACCATGCGTTCTATTTTTATGGAATTTTTATCTCGAAGGTCGTGCCGAGCTGGTTGTTATCAAAAGGCGAATTGTACGGTTCTCGAAGATACGCGGGCGAATAGTAGACCGCACTACGACGAACCGGTCGATTTCTCAGACTTGAACAGTTTTAAACGTTGTCAGTGAGATTTTCAGAATAAAGAAAATCGGTAAGGAAATCGTAAGGAAAATCTCGTGTATGGAATTAGAGGAATAATTTTTACAAAGCGTGGGAGTACAAAGGATACGCCCTTTTTATTCGAGTGGCGCCTTTGAAGCGCCGATGAAAATTGTTATATAATTTACAAAATAATGTTGACATTGTTAACCCCTTGCACTATCACTCTTTTCATGCTGTGACGATTAGCACTTATTCGTACTTAATAATTTTCCTAATAGGATTAGACAATTTTTGTTTCCTGTATTGTCTTTATTTACCTTCGTTTCTATACTTTGATGACAGTAGAATTTATTTTTACTTCGACGCAGAAGAAATTAATAATATTCATATTTAGTAGAGCTTGCATAAAATCTTCACCACGAGTCTGACTCGTTGTTATAGTGCAAGGGGTTAAATACCCTTCTGTTGAAAGCACAACAGTTTTGCGAGTCACAAGACTTGCATATAGTAAATTATACGAAGTAATATACTATAGATGGTCGAAATAGCAATTTTGGAAATAAGATTAAAATGGCTTCGAGTGCAAAGGGTTAATACATCGCGAGTATAGAAAAATCTATCGCCTGAAACGAATGTATTATAGAAGATAATTATCGCTATAAAGTGCCCTTTCATGGCGCCATTTTCCTTGCGCACTCGAACGGAATTAAAATCCAGAGATCGGCGACAAAATCAAAGGCAAAATCAAGTGGCGCGCGACAATAGGTCGTCAAATTGCAAAAGGCGGCGACGAACGCGGGCGACGCGTTAACTCGTCTTCCCCGGTGAACTAGTTAATCTTGTTCGCGCGAACTTTCGGCACTCGCGTCGATGGGGGACCGTCGCCCGTCTCCGTTTTCAATTAGAAAATCGCTGGCTCGTCGCGCTGCCATTCCTCGGCGGTAGACGGCACGCGCTCGGTTTTGGACGGGCTGATGCGACGGCGATGGCACAACTGCGTCTTAACTCGGTAAATTCGCCGCGGTTACATGGTAACAGGTCGGATGCCGTTCCACGGCGCGCAGATTACATATGTACGTACGCCGGCTGATACCATTATCAAATCATACGCTGCACTATTTCGCAGCTGGCTTATCGAGATAACGTCCCGGGCCACCGAATCATTCCGAACAGCGTGTACGCTGATTCGGAAAGTCGATTTATTTGGGCAAACTCGAGGAATTTGGGAATTGGTTCGAAACGGAGGAACAACTGAGTGAATAATTGCGAAGAACGCCGCCACGTGTTTTTAGTTACTAGTCATTGTTAGTGGAAAATTCTAATCAAAAATGCGCAGTGTCGCGAAATGCGTAGCTTCATAAAATGCATAATTTCACGAAATGCATAGCTCCACGAAATGTACAGTTTTAAAAAATCTTCACAATATACATAATATTTCTGAGCCCATAAAATTTACTTTTCCGACGTTTCTCCATTTCCATAAACACATAAATCCTATATTTCACAGTACAATCGTTAACACTGATTTTTTGAAATTCTAGAAAATTACAGCTATTGTATGCTAGAAGAATAATTGTGTTAATTACGTGATTGAACAACGGCGGCGTTTCGATTCGCGCCCCAGGCGTTGGCACGTTGCAGGTAGGATAATCATCGTCGGCTCATGTTCGCTTCGAATTCGCGAACGCGTTCCGTTATGTCATTCGATGTAACGTTGCGTTCGCGGCGGAACTGAATTAACGCGGTCCTATTTTGTTTCGATAACGCGAACGAAGGTCCAAAGAATTTGTTCCCGTCCGTTTGCGAATTCTAACGTTTGTCTTTTTTACGGTATCGATCCATTGTCGGTCCCCGTAGAATTAAGAACGCAGAGCGATACTCTCCTATCCGCTTACCGCGGGTATTTATTGAATGGAACAAGTCCTTTGCGGATTTAATTGGCACGGGTCTCGAGAGAGCGATGATAGCGTTAACAAGGCTTTCGAACTTCTCGCGTTCATCGTGGTCGAGATTCGCTTGTTTTCCGAGTTTAGGAAATAGGAATAAGTCAGTTTCTGATAAATAAATTACATAGCGTTATTATGGTTATTATTATAGTATAGTATAGTATAGTACATAATATTATTGTTATTATTATAGTATAGTATGGTATAGTATAGTACATAATATTATTATTATTATAGTATAGTATAGTACATAATATTATTGTTATTATTATAGTATAGTATAGTACATAATATTATTGTTATTATTACAGTATAGTATAGTACATAATATTATTATTATTATTGTGTCGTCGGGAAGGTTGATCTCGCAAAAATATTCTGTTCCATAAGGATGCCAAAAGAGTACATTGCCAATAAAAATCACGTCTTTGAAGCGGCGCAATTTAAACAGCGATTCCTGCCATGAAAATGAAAATCTATAACGAGACGAGATAACAATGTCATTTCTAAGGAGGCGAGTTCTAAGAACGTCGCGCAGTTCGTCTGAAACCTCGGCGCCGCGGCGGTCCGCGTAGCCGGAGACGGAAATTTTCATAACAATGGCCCGCGCGGAATCGTCGAGCATCGATAGCTCCCGGAGCCCGTGAAAAGCGAACGGAAAAGTGTCTTTTGAACGAGTCGCGTCTACCGCGGAATCGTCGATCAATCGTAGCCATTAATCCGAGAAATAGAATTCCGATTTCTACGTCGGCCTAAAGATGCGCCGATAAAAACGCGGAATTCGCAGTCTTTACGATCCGCGGACGTCGATCGCCGACGGGATCGCCGTGATCGTTGACTCCGTATTTCCATTAACGATTTGCCGACAAGACGGCGAGAAGCGAGATACCGGAACACGCTGCGCTCGCCGACGGTTATCCGTTCGCGACCGGTGTTTCTTTGAAACTTCACCGTCGACGTAGAGGGTTCGGCAGCCGGTCGATTCGCGGAGGAAAAATATTGCGGCGATAAGCTGGCTCTCCGCTTATCGATACGGCATGCTTAATCGCGGTAATCTCGCCGTGCAAATAGTGCGGTGTCACTTGATTCGATGCATACTTCGGCTGATCGCGGTCTCAATTAGCCGGCCGTATCTTGCCCGCGCGAGGCGATCTACCTGTGCCCGTTACATTATTCGACGCCCTGAACAGGCCGATTAGATCTTCGACCGAAGTTCAACGGAACCGGATCGAAGCATATTCCTCCACGGAATATGTTCACACAGGATAAACAATTTTTTAGGCGAAGCAAATTTATTTGGAATATTTTTCGAAGAATATTTTTCGAAGAATAGTTTTCGAAGAATAGTTTTGTGAATAATCAAAAAAGACATTCAATGATCCAAGTAACGTCTTCCTTATAATATCATAAAAGCCTATCACTGTAAGTATATTTACTCTAAAATTAAAATAAATAAGTATTCTACAAATTAATAATTAACAATAGGAAATACAATTTTTAATGTAATCGAAAATAAAAGAATAATTAATATCTGATTATTTTACTTTTAATCTGTTCCATATTTTCTTATAATTCCCTTCATTTCCTTCATTCGATGAAGTGCTCCTATCTCTTGTTTATTTATGGAGAAATCGACTATATTGATTTATCGACCGGAAGGTCCCGCGATAAAGACGCGTTTCCACCGCGTAGCTCATTTTCCCAGAAAAGAAGAATTGCGAAAGTAACGATGTGTATTCCGAAAAATTGTTGCGGGAAGAGTTTCGTTCCGCGCGAACATCCCGCGGTCTTTTGATCAGCCTGATTAAATCCTTCCGTTCGGAGGTAAATGGAACCGCCGAAATTCTCCGCGGAAGAATGCTCGGACTTCTTCTTGAAGAACAGGACAATTTTAGGAAGATTGCCTCTCTCTCCGTTTTCGTCCCGCGCCGCCTAGGAAAACATCGCGCGGTGCAACGCGAGGATGCAATTTAGAAGCTGGAACTTCTTCCCGCGAATTTCAGCGGAGGACGATTCGCGCGTCCCTTTGCATAATTCGACTTGTCTGATTAGACTGATTTGGTTTTTGTTCAAAGTTTACCGAAACAAATTCCTCGCGCTGTCGGTGGAGAATGTTTAAACAAAATGGGACGAACTCCTTTTCGGCCTCTGTTGCAATGGACTAGGAAAATATTGTATAATTAATTAATTATAAATAATAAGAAAATAAATAATTAATTTCTCATCAGAAAATACAATATTTTTATTTTACTGAATTATAGCGTAAAGTATAATTATCGTAATCGTACGTTTAATATTATTTTTCGATAAATACTTCTGTTGGTAATACTTACTCTGCGTTAGTTATTTTCACAATTTATTCCGAGGGTAAGCAATATAGTAATTGACATATATTTTATGCTACATGTTATTGAAATAAATAATATTTTATTTTATACTTTAGATTGTTTAAGTAAGATACTTTCAAACTTCAGCTTCAGATTAGTACAACAAGGTGTTTTATTTTACGTTTTATACAGCCAAAGTAATATGTTTATGGAATTATCAAAAGATAATATTTTATCTACTGGAACTTTGTTTTTCTTGACCGACTATATCGGTTCTCTTAAATAAAATAACAAATACTCTTACCACAAGTACTACCCAACTGTACTTAACTCCGAAAATGCCCCGGAGCCACCCCTAATCGGGCTAGGGTTAAAACGTTAAAATTCCCCGCAGAATCGTCTTAGACAGCTTAAACAAAATAAGAAGGTCTTCAAGCCGAAGAAGATTGCCTTTCGTTCCAACGGACTAGGAAAATATTGGATGCTCCGGCGCGGAGGTGCAATTTGGTAATAGAAACTTTTTCCTGCGAATTACCGCTGAAGTTGAAAGTTCTGCATCGTCGAAGAGGCAGGGAGGAGGGGAGCGAGCGAGAGAGAGAGAGAGGGAGAGAGGGGGGTATCGAACTCGGCCGGGAAAATGCCGGCGGAATTAAACCGGGGGATTACAGGTAAATGGAATACCCTGAAATTTGAAATTCAATGTTAAAAATACTCCCGGCGCGGCGCGGCGCGCGGTCTGGTTACGCAGGTCGCGCCGCCGACGAGGAACCCGCGCCGCGCGGCGAGGAGTAATGAACTGCCTCTCGACGATTTCGACCGGGCACCCTCGTTAATTGACGTCGCGAAACTTTCGACCGGGGAACTCTCGCCGAACGGATTTCCTTCCGCCATTGTTTCCGGATCGCCGCCGAAAGAAGACGGATAACATCGGGTGTTTCGGGAATAATTGAAACGCGACCGGTCGCCCGGACAGAGATAGAGAGAGAGAGAGAGAACGTGCGCCGACCGGCGGTCCTCCTCATCGGATAAGGGAGTCCCGGTGCCACGCGGAAACTCCATTTTTAACGCTCCCGCCCGCCAGTCGTAATAGGGCTGTAACGATCGAAATTTTTGGCAACGCTCCACAGGAGCTTGCCGCCGGAATTTTTACCGGCGCTTAAGGCCGCCGACTTTCTGGGGGGACAAATTTTTCCGGCCGCGTTTTATGGCACCGTTGCCCGGAAAATATTTCGCTCGGAGCTGTTAGGCGCGATCGCCCGCGTTTTTCATATTTCTCTTTTAATTTCGCGTCAAGGTGAACGGCGGTTCTACATGTCGGCGACGAACAGACGGCTCTTCTGCTTCTTCTTTATTTCGTAGCCCGAAGGTCGGATTCGTCGAAATTGTTCCCACGAAAGCGGCGCGGTTTCGATTCGGTGTAGCAACGACGGGAGAGAGAACGTTGCACCGTCGCGATAAGCGGAGACGGTGCTAACTGGCGAGTGAATATTTTAAAAACAGCGATATCGAAAGTTCGGGTTATGTAAGTTACTTTTACGTAAGCGTTGCGCTGTTATCTTAACGACGATGTGCACCGAATTTTGAAGCATGGTCTTTGCAGGTGCTTAGCCGAACTTAGCAACGATTTACGGCGTTTATTAATCCTTGGGTGATGGATCGGTTTTGTAACTGTGCCATGGACGATTTTCGCGACGATTATATATTGTATTATATATTATCTGTTTCTAGAATAACAGCCATGTATTTGATAGAATTACCGATAATTGACTAAGTAGATGAGGAATTAATTACGTTTGATTAGTTGGAGAATTAGGGACAGTTCCCAAGAAAAATTGGGTCTTATAAAATAATTTTGTTTAATAGGAATCAGGTGACGCGTCTGACCATGGTATATCAATTCTACTTCCATAATAGAAGCCACGCAAATTTTACGCATCTTCCAACTAAGTTTTATCGAAAATAAAGCCTTAAAAATGTTATCCTTTTTTCCGAGGACACCTTCAATTTTCTCGACTCATTTTTGCACTTGGAATAATTTCAACTATCACACGAATCACATTGAACCACCACTTTCATTGTCGTCTAAACTTTTATACCGCTTTTAGTATAATTTTTAAAATTTAAAAATCCTAAAAAATTTTAAGATTCTTAATTCCTTAATCACCATTTTTTCCAAAAAAAACCTCCAATTTTCTCATCGAATCCTTGCCAACCCCAAAATATACAATCACGCATCAACGTTAGTCACAGACGACTTCCGGCCACCCGGTAGCGTCGCGCGCGCGCGCGCGCGAGCTCCATAGGATGAAATAATCCGACCTTGTTTAATCGGAGTCGCGGGGATCGATATCGAGGCATCAATAAAATCGTTTGGCTTTGATCCAGCCGTGTTTGCCGCGGCGTCGGCTGCTGCGGCCTTTCTTTCTCCCCGTTTACAAAACGGAGCGAGCGGTTCTCTCGTGGCGGGTTGCTCTCTCGTCGAAACGTTTTCTGGTCGTCGGAAGAAAATCGGCGGCGGCTCGCGCGTTCGAGTCTTCCCGGCGCAAATATTTGCACGGTGCCGCGCGGGGGTGGGGGTGGCATCGGGTGAAGCGCCCTTAAAATTCGTACGAATTACGCGCGTCTCCGCGGCGCCCGCTCCACGAACACGGTATAATTCGTTTTATGGGAAAAGTGTGTCGAGCATGTGGAACGAATCCCGATAGCGGCTTCCTTTTTTTCCTGGCGCGGCGATTCCGGATCGAAGATCCGCCCCGCTGTGTTTTCCTTTCATTTCTCAAGAAGAGAGAGAGAGAGGAAGAGGGGGAGAGAGATTGCTCGAGCTGTTTTATCCCGGCTGTCGCACGCGATCTGGATGATCTGGATAAGACACTGGCGTCCGTTCTGCTGGAAGCGTATTACGCGAATCGTTCTGTTTATCGCGACGCTGTATCTAATCGGAGCGTTGCTTATTAAGCGCGAAATCGCCGAGGCACGAACCGTAGGTTCGATTAAAAACTGTCGTACTGATAATGGTTTATTGACGCTAGAAAGACGGGAACATGACGACGGGAAAATGACTGCTTTTCGGTAATATAGGTATAACACACATATATTAGGTCGTTCGGAAAGTCGTTTCGTTTTTTTCTTGGTGGAAATGGAACACAATAGATTACTAAACAAAAACTATTGCAAAGAATCGAACAAAATTTTTAGCAAACAAGACTTACTATATCAGTTGTCCAAATATATAATGATTATGCAGCTTAAGCGTGAAGTTGGCTGTGAAAAAATTAAGTTTTTTCTTGGGAAAAACGAAATTACTTTCCGAACAACCCAATATATACCGGAAACAAAGGAGGGGGAGCAGCAACAATGATTAATAAACGCGCATTTATATGTTGTCGAAAAAGTCACAAAATTATAAGAAGCTGCGTCATTGTTTACATAATTATTTTTCTAATTGAAATTGAAAAGCAGTCAAAATGACTTGCTTAGGCAATCTAGTGTTAATGGAACTTCTTGCACGGGTCGCCGAAGCGCGAACACGGTCTTCCTTGGCAGTCGGTTTCACCGCTTTTTGATAGTTGTTCTCGTTACTAGCGACGTTTGATTCGGTGTTTCAGGGTTGTTTAATCGTCCCTCAGCACCGATTTGACACGTCCTATAGACCATTTTCGTAGAAAAGCGAAATCTCGCTCTTTCGCGATTCCATCGCGCCGACGCGGATTCGCGTCTGACTCCCGTCTACGCGTCTGCATTTTTAAAACCTCTTTCCGCGATTCCTCCACGGCCGAGCAGCGGTATTAGCTCTCTTTGGCGGAAGCTTGATTCAATGTATCCGCGAGACGGATCCTCGCGAGCGCGTTACGCGAAGCGCAAAATGTAACAAATTTCGTCGCGTCGTTTAACGGGCGAGCAACGGAGCAAATATCGTCTGGAAAATACGAGAGATCAAAAAACCGTGCAATAAGGTCGGAACAGGTATTCGCAGTATTTTAGCCATTTAAAGAAGCGACCGGATCCCGTTAAACCCGATTGAAAGCGAAGAAAAATAGTTCTCCGTTAAAGACCATCGCGCGATTCAATGAAACTGGTCCGCGATCCGAAATTCCGCCCCGAAAATTCCCACGAAATTCGAGCCGTTTCACGCGACGGGAAATTACATTTCGCCATGTGCGAGGCGCACGGTTCGGTTGCCAGATTTTCCGCGCGGAACTTTCGAAAAGGCGCATTGAAATTCCCGGGGAAGAATCTTTTGAAAAACTGGTCGCCGCGCGTGCCGAACTTGATCTCCCTGTCGGTGGTTCTCTCGGCCCCGTTTCGCTCCCGGCCCGTTCGCCACCTGGAGCTCTCTCTCTCTCTCTCTCTCTCTCTCTCTCTCTCTCTCTCGTTCATCTGTTTCTAATCACGGAGATTTTTCTGTTCGCTCGCGAGACGTTCCGCGCTAGAAAAGCTCGTTAACCATAGGACGTACGGGCGAGGGGGATAGGGGGAGAGGGAGGGGAAGAGGACGCGAGAGAAAGCGAAAGAGTAGATAGAAAACGAGAGAGCAGAAAGAGCAGAGAGAAAGAGAGAGTAGAGAGAAACAGAGAGAGTAGAGAGAAACAGAGAGAGTAGAGAGAAACAGAGAGAGAAAGAGAGTACAGTAGAGAGAGAAAGAGAGTAGAGGGAGGGAGAGGGAGAGTCAGGGTCCGTATCAACGAGAGCTGCAGTGGCTCGGTCAATAACAAGCGCCTCCACCTGCACTGGACTTTTGCTGATGCAGGTTCTCTCGCTCGCTTCCCTCCATTTTCTTTGCGCATCTTGTGCTAAATTCGCGTATCCCTTTTGTATAATGGAATTTCGTGTGACGCCGCGCCGAGTCGATACTCTCTCTCTCTCTCTCTCTCTCTCTTTCTCTGACATACACACGCTCGCTGGCACCGTCCCTGTCTCTCTTCCTCTCGGGTCTGGCCGCTCTTCAGATGCCGATTACGGATCCTTTTACCGGCGATAGTCGAACCACGGTAGTTGGGACGCGCGACTCGCCTCGCATGCCGAGACAATGCGACGATCCGCTCGAGCGTTCTCCCTTTTACGAACCGCTTGAACGCCGGGGATATTCGGAGATTAATATTGAGTCACGCGTGCGTCGCACCGAAGACGGGGATCCTCTGTTTCTCGTTCTCTTTTTCTCTCGTTCTGTTTTCCTCTCATTCTTTCTTTCTTTCTTTCTCTTTCCGTCTCATTCTTTCTTTCTTTCTCTTTCCGTCTCATTCTGTTTCTCTATCTCTTTTCGTCTCATTCTTTCTTTCTTTCTTTCTCTTTTCGTCTCATTCTCTCTTTTTCTCTTTTCCTCTCATTCTCTCTCTTTCTCTCATTCTCTCTCTCCCTTTCTCCTTTTTTCTCCGTCTTTGATTCCGGCGCCAGGAGCTGCTCCCATCGTATCGTTTAAACAAAGTGCATCAAGCGGAAACGCGGCGAGATGAGCACCTTCGACGACCAGTTCGTTTGCGAGTGCGAGATTAAAGGCGACCAATGCGTACTGAGAAAGTACAGTGAGTATATTTTATAGTCCGGCGACAGAAGGGTCTCGGTGGACTCTCCCACCGCTGGCGGAACCGTACCCCCACTCTTTGGTGCTCCGCCAATGGGGTGATTCTGTTCTCGTCTGGGAGGAGCGTTTACGTTGCGTCGCGTAGCTTTGATACGGAAATTGTCAGTTCTTCTGCATTGTAATAGTTTAATTAATAGTGAATGAAATATGTCGTATTTGAGATTTGAAAAACGGTATTTAAATTTTATTTGATAAATAAAAGAAAAATAGAAGGAAGTTCTATTCTTTCGTAATTATAGAAGCGACGGAAAACTGTTGTAAAAAAATTCAACGCATAATATGACGAATTAATATTATAACAAGAATTTGGTAATACTTTTAGTAATATTTAATTTCTAATTAGTCTATATAAATCTTCGATTTTGCAGATTGATTGTATTTTTAATTAAGCTATGTTCTCATGTTTTCCTTCCAGTTATTTTCTATTTGAGTGTGAATATAATTTCTCTTTCTTATAAATACTTTCCTCAACACGATTTCGGATATACTATACTTAATTAATTACTTTATAAATATATACTCGAATGTATAAAAACTGAACACTCTTTTTATTATTTTATAATTATGTTCTGCAGCGTAGAATTGACAGTCGTAGAGAAATTTAATATTATCGATTATCAGTGGCACTAGCTATGCACAAAAATGTTCGAAATAATATTTCTTTCAAATTGACGAATTCCAGAAAAATACGAATTTAATTAACAAATTTCGCAGAGTTGTAAAATTGTCGACAATTTCGCTGCTCGGTTGAATCATCGAGTTGACACGACGCGGCTTGGAAATCTCGCGAAAAAGGCGATGCTCGCAGCGAACAATATATCGTGACAAAGCAAACACCTTGATCGCGCGATTTATTGTTTCGCCGTGTGCTCGGCGTGCATCGAGCTCATTAAACTTATTTAATGAGTGGAAGCGATGTGTACCCAGTTGTAAACTGTGAAAAGGTCGTAATTTCGAGACATTTCCCGCGTTACGGGATGTCCAACAAAAAACCGTATTACATCGCCGCGGAGGAAACTGCGCGAAGTTTAATTAATAACGTTTTAGACATTTTTATTCCTCGGGCAAAGATTCCGCTTCATTTATTTACACTTGAAATTCGAGATCGTCCCGGAAGGCCGGGACGGGGAGTCGGTCGAAAACGTTTCAATTTCGAAGTTTCATTTCGCCGGAAGAAAAGTATGATTTTAAAGCGAATTTCTTGCTCGCCGCGCGGGCGAGCGTGTATAGCGAGGGAATTAATAAGAAATTAATTAAACGAGCTCCGGAAGCGGTCCCGACATACTTAATTTAATTACTAAAGCGGGAATTCGAATATAAGTGGTTGGTTTCGCGAACAACGTTAACAATCCCCTTCTCGGTCATCCTCTTAAGCAAACTCTTTAATATAATTCCGATGGAGGTTCCTCGTGAACGAAACGAGCAAAATCGTCGTCGTTCCCCCCTAACTTATATCGTCTGCGCGAGTAGTTTCGTCGTAATTAGCTCGCGTGCTTCTCTAGTAAGGCTTTCAAGATTCATTGAAAATTTGTCAACTATTTCATGTAAAATTGTCATGTAATCTCGTTCTCACCTTATTTAATTCTGAAAATCAGAAATATAGATCTCGCCTCGCTATTTTCTTAATTTTTCATCGATGATACTAATTCTTTATCAATTTCTTTTTACCTACTGCTTTAGCAAGATTTTTTCCATATTATTTAACGAAACAACTAGCATAATTACATTCGCTTGTATGTTTATATAGCAGTACTTTAGAATAAAATTAAGTGAACGATTTGACCTAGCATTTCCATATGTGACAATGTAAGTAATAAATACCACGTAATTAATAGTTTTATGAAAGGTTTTGTAATTGTTAGAGAACATTTTTCTATTCATAAAATATCTATAATATGTGTCAAGAAAATTAGTTAATGTGATTAGGATTAAGAGTAGCTGCATACTAATTTTAAAGTTATTACAGTGTCCTATTACCTTCGACGTCGATTATCGCATTTTCACTAGCTTTATTCTGCATAAAAAAATTATATTCTCAAGCTAAACAGTAATTATGAAATTTTCAAATTTATTTAAATTCATTGAGATTAGTATTGTATTTTAATCGCATTGAAAATTCTAAAGAGATCAAAACCAATAGATCAAAAACAAGACATCGAGTACATTATCTTGTGTTCTTTATAATCATCCATTAAATAATCTTATTGAACTTATCATTAATTTCTTATCTTGACATTCGTGTGCCATTTGTTAATGAAACGTCCCGGAATAACGCGGCTCCTATTTCCGAAACGGGTCGCTGTTTCCACCGCAAGACCAATTTTCCATTTCGCCGTGCACCGAGATCGCGACCCCGTTCGGCGGCTTTGTCATCGCGCGGTCGTCCCGGCCGGTTAATCGCGGCCTTTAATTATTCGAAAAACAGCTTCCGATGTTAATTGCAGTCTTCGCGCTGTCTGTCGCTTCGTATTTGCGCCTATCATTACGCGGGCCTGCGTTCTACAGAGATTAATGGGACGTTGCGCGCGCGCGCCCGGTTTTATTTCGCAGGTTTCGCCGCGTCGAATTATTCGAAGCTGCGCGCGGACTAATTGTTGTCCGTGTTACAAAATTGAACAATAAATAAAGAAGTTGGTGGATGATACAACGCGCCATCGGTTAAATAATGCCGGTCGGTCGATCATTGTTGCCGAACCGGCGAAATCTTGTTAACAGATAACGAAGCTCCTAAACACGGTGCTCAGATAACGCGGAGCCCTTGAGGGCGTTATCGATTCCGTTCCCCGCGCTCTCGATTCCTTTGAATATCTATTTAATTTTCCAATGAAGCGCCGCACGCTACCGCGGCTCCCCTTTTGTACCGGAGATCATGGGAAACAAAGTTCGCGGAACGAGCGAACCGGTGCATCGGACCGCGTCTCGCGAAATCATGACGCGGTTCTCGCGACTCGCGCGCCGGTTCCGAAATTTACAAGGCATCGGCTCGCCGTCGAAATGAAAATTATTTCACCGTAATTGTTCCGCTTTTGTCCGAGGAACTTCCCTTATCCGCGGAGACTCCCGCTTTTATTCTTATTATGGCGCATTTGAATATACCCTGTAACTGGAGGATAACATTCTAAAAAGAACCGCGTCTACAGAGCGAACCGTCTCTCGCGAAAGCCTCCGCAAGTTTTTCCGCCAATAGAATTACAGACAGTGGCACTGAGGCGGGGCCGGCTACCCCCTCCAGTATTCAGTCGCAGCGCGATTGGTCTAAAATACGAATCGCTTTCGCGAGAATACTGTTTCTTCGTTTTACGCGATTCTTTGTACGCTGCGATCGCGTCGTTAATTCGGACGAGATGAAGCAACTAAAATATTTCTGTTGTTTTAATGCGCGGCCTTCTCTGACGAAACTGCGACAATCGCGGGCGTATTTTCGCGTCGCTGGATCCGGGCTCGATACTTTCGCCGTTTCACGGGGAGCACTTAATGCGCCGGTATTACGAGAGATGCTTTAGGGTAAAATGTGGCACGGCGATGTTAAATCGCGGCCGGCACTCTCTCTCTCTCTCTCTCTCTCTCTCTCTCTCTCTCTCTCTCTCTCTCTCACTCTTTCGCTCTTCTATTCGAAGCGAAGGCGGTTTAGTCGCTCGAATGTAACGCGCCGCGGACATTTTATGCTGTTGGCTGTATCATTGGATTACAGGGGAATATTCGTGTTTCGGTTAACCGCGGATAAATAAAGTTCCTTTTTGAAAATCATTCGCCCGCGCTGATCGACGCGCGAATTTCCCCGTTCGTCGACTTCTGTTATTATTTATTGATCGGCCAGCGAATTTATTTCGGCACGTGCCGCCGGTGTTCTCGCGACTGGGCCGATATACGGTTGCGAAAATTTGGTACGCCCGCGCAATTTCCATCCCATGGGCGCTAGGGATAAAACTACAGTATCTTCTGAATTAATTCATTTTCGATCCAAGTGTTTCGATAATTTTTTTGAGAATTTTTTTTTTATTTTAATAAAATCGAATTGATTTGTGCAAAAATAATGTATAGTTATGTTTAAATATTGTAACGTTGTTTTTTGGGCGAATAAAAAATCTTTTGTCGTCGTTTAATATTGCAATTTGTTGCAGTCTGTGCAGTGAATATTTTTTATTGGAAGCATTTTTTAGTACCAATCAGTGGGCAGGCGGTACGTTAAATATTTATGGAGATACGACGCATCAAAATTTGTTATGCAATGTAAATACACTGTATGATAAATATGTATTATATATATCAATACAATATATATATATAAAATATACATTAATATAGGATATTGTTTATAAGGTATTAAAAAGTATTTAATCTGAAGACCTTTCGGATGTGTTATAATTTATTGTTAACATCTGCGATTTATAACATCCGCCCAGGTTGCAAAATTTGTCTAAATTTTCCTAGAATAACCCATTAATAATTATAATTATTTCCGTGAACTTTGAATAAACTAATGTTAAAGATGCGGCGACATAACAGGAAAATGTTTAAGACAGCAGAGCCAAAGAAATCGCTGTTCCAGCTCACGTGTTCTCTGAGTGTTGGATCTTTTAATTTCTCTCAATTGTTTATGCAAATATAAAGATCCTATTTCACGAATATATTATAAAAACATAAAAAGTATTGATCTCTTCGCGGCGGCGTCGCAGCTTTCGCCCAGTTTCCCGGAGAACAATGTTTTATGCATCTCGAAGTTCCTTGCGGGGCTCTTTGGAAGCCGTCTTCGACGAAAATTTTCCCCGGCGCTCGCGAAGTTTATTTTAATCTTCCAACGTCCCGGAGAAACCTCGCTCGATTCTTCAATTTGTAGAATCCGTTTTCTAATAATTAAAAAACACCGCGGGGATAAAAATTGTTTACCGGGAAATATCAATCTCGTGCGTTAAACGTCACGTGGCGGTTTTCCAAGCGCGGTTGGCGAACTTGCTTCCGCCGCGATATTTTAGCCGATGGGTGCCTCTCGCTCTTCCCCGACCATAAGTCGGATGATTCAGAATTAATTATCGATCGCGACGACGGTGAACCACGTCCGGGTGGGCACACACCGGCAGGCAGTGTATCATCGTGGCACGGTCTTTTGTACACTGGAAAAACTTCAACGCGTAATTTATCCTGCCCGGGGACGACAGGCTGCAACTTTTCCCGGCCTATTATGTGAGAAAAGAGAAAAAAAAAGAAAAACGGGATTATGGTGATTTATGGTGGCTGGCGAATAGCTATATTTCATACATAGCTAATGACAATTCCGCCGGTGGGGGGTTCGGAGCGATCGATTTCACTGGTCGAAAGTGCGAACATTTATTCCCTGTGACCGATCAATCTCTTCCCGCAGCTTATTCTTCTTTCGACAATGCGACGAATGATCGCGCTTTGTTCCCAGGAAATTTAATCATTTTCTCTCGGCCGAATAAAACGTTCGGCGGGAATGCTAGATGAATTAGCAACAGCTAAGTAATTTCAATCTTGTCATTTTTACGAGGCGACGCTGTTACTTTTTACCTTCAAGCGATAGATATTTTTTTTTTAAATATTACTAGTGGTAACGTGACGTCAAATAGACTATTCGTCAAAAATAGTGACGTCAGACCGACTTGGTATTTATAGTAGTATCACCAGCAATTTTATGCCGTCAAATTGCGATCAATTTGTCGCGAAGTCAGCGTCGGTCGTTGCGAAGTCAATTTGACTTCACGTCTCCAGGCAAGCTACAGTTTATAAACTAAAAGAAAAATTGTTTTCATATTATAAATGATATTTATTATTTTTAATATTTGTGTTTAAAAAAAGTAGATAATTCATATATGATTCACTGTGAATTGCTTTACATAATACGTTCATTTTCTACATTTAATTTCACATATATCGAGTGCATGCACTATATTATAAGAGAAGATAAAATTGAGCTTTCCTTAATCAGTAATTACTTATTATTTTATTTTACATATGGCGAGAACGTACACTATATAAAGAGTGAAAATAAACTTGTGTTTCCCTTAACCGCTTGCACTATAATAACGATTCAGACTCGTGATAAAGATTCCACGTAATTTCTACTAAATATGAATATTATTAATTTCTTCTAAAACGAAATCAAATTGAATTTTTCTATTATCAAAATCTAGAAACAAAAGTACACAAAGACAATGAAACGAACAAAAATGGTCTGGTCCTATTATTAAAAATATTAAGGCCAAATAAGTGTCAATCAACACAGCGCGAATGGAATCGTAGTGCAAGGGGTTAATTAGTAATTATTATTTTATTTCCAAATCGGAGCGAACACGAATAGCCCTATTCCGCAAACAGCTTAATAACAATTGCCTTATTCGGCGTTAAAAAATAATTATCTTCAACATCGCCGTGACTTTTTTATAATATAGATGCCTTATTTCTGTTAAAGACAGCGCTAAAATAAAGGCGATAAAATGAAATATAATACAAATAAAATATCAAAGAAAAATGGGTGATTAATCGTACATCGTCGCTCGAACGTCACCGCGTGTTCAGCTCGAAATCGCAGGTATATCTAGCACCGCCGAATTGACTCGCAAAGCAGGCAGTTCGTTTTCGAAAGCCTGTCAGACAACTCCGGTAAGAAGCTTCCGCGCGCGCGGCAGGAAAAAGCCAGAGTTCGGAAGACTGAAAGTTGTCCGGACGGATGACACGAGCCGCGAGCGTCGGCGGAGCACACCTAAGGCCGTGGGGCGGAACTCCATCCAACAGGTGCTAACACCCTATTCTCTGACCGTCGATCCGGCAGATGTTATCGACACGTATCCGTATCGTCCATAAATCAGCGACGGCGCGAGCCCCATTAAACCCGGTCCTCGAATCCGACGTACAAATCATCGGGGGTCGCCATTATTAAATTCCCGCGTAGAACTGATACACGCGCGCGCGCTACGGACAGTTTTGAAAAACCGTTCCGCAGCGGGCCACGGACGATTCTCGTCCGCGTCGTCGCGGCTTTTTTCACAGTTTCGCGGCCGGTCATTTGTTTAACGGCGGCGCCGATCAATTTAGCCACCGGGGGAAACCGGCCACGGTGCCCCGAGGATCCGCTCGGATCGGGGAGGGCGTCGGTGGGAAGGCTGGTGGACACGCGACGAATCGAAGTCGTTCATCATCCCGCCGAACGTATTACAATCCATAAGTTATGTAATGGACCGGCTGCCTGTTGACGCGTCGGATAATGTTTCGCGAACGATGCGCGGAACCGCGGGAACCGCGGACTGTAGGGAACGTCGGACTGCCGAGCTGAAAATTATTGACGCCGCCTGTCGATGGCGACGCCTACGGTAAGGTCCGGGGAAGGGCCCGACTTTCGTCGATCCGGAAAAATCCAAATTTTAAAGTGCCAGGGGAGAGAAATTTTGCGCTGCAATGGGCTGGGTTAATTTGCAAGTGAGTCGCGGAGGTTTTAAATAGATAAAAATTACGCGGGGTCATTTCTTGGTGTTTGTTAAAATTTATTAGGCGTAGTAGAACTCTGTTTATTGTCTGAAGATTATTTGTGCGGACTAATAGTTTGGTAATGGCTGGTTTAATCCAGAGAGCTTACAGACGTTTTAAAGACGTTTTAAAGACGTTTTTAAGACGTTTTTAAGATGTTTTAAAGACGTTTTTAAGATGTTTTAAAGACATTTTTAAGATGTTTTAAAGACGTTTGGCGTATATTTGGGACGACTTTAAGGCGTCTTGATTTTCTATGAATGGTCTAGGAACGTCCTGGAAACGTCCTGGAAACGTCCTGTGTTGCAGATGAAGTCTTTTACTCGTTTTTAAGTCATATAGACGTCTTATAGACGTTCTTAAGCTGTCTTTCAGACGTCTGTTAAATGAGTGTTGAAATAAAATATCTTAAAAACGGCCATCTTAGAACGTAAGGCATTCAGACTTAAAATGAACATAAAATGGACATCTTTAAGGTCTCCAGTGCTTATTCGGAATGAACGTCCGGTGCATTTCTGTTACCTAAATCACTGTCGAGTTTAACTCCAATATATTTTGCTGAAACGATTCGCAAAACCTGCAGTTCGCAAAATTAATTTCAATCCAAGAATTCTAATTAAAATAATAGATAAAAATGTATCAAATAATATCTAGTTAACATAACAGTTCGAAAGAATCGAATTATAGTCGTATCAAAGCTCTTCGATAAAACTACAAAATACCTTCGTAACAAACAATTCATTCTCTGAAATTAATATATTAATCAAATTATGCAATTTGAACTTATTCAAATTATAAAAAAAAACGTCATCCAATTATTTCTCGTTTTATTTCCTGTAACAATGGTATCGAACAGTTCCCGACGTTATTAATTAGCAAGATTGATGTCGACCAAAGAATTCTATATAAAATAACAATAAATTACCAAAAACAACGTCATCAAGCAACTCGAGTCGCGGAGCGGATCTCGCGAGGACTAGCCAAGCAGATAAACCAATATTTCTCCTTTTATACCATAAAATACTAAAATACAATATAAAATGCAACACGAAGTACAACGTAAAATACAACATAAATTACAACATAAAATACAACATAAAATACAATATAAAATACAATATGAAATGCAACATAAAATACAATATGAAATGTGAATTTAAAATATTAATTAGCTCGGTACCGTTCGAAGCGCTCCGTGGAAAACGGCAGACAGGCAATTATGATTCGATTGTGTTTCGATGGCGATTCAATCCGGGAACCCGAAAACGTCGGATGGAGCTCGGCTGAGCCCGACCGCGAAACCTCACCGCGGAGATTATAACGTCTCGCCGCTCGCCCTCTTAATAAGTTGCCAGTTCTATCCGCCGAAATTTGACGGCAAGTCGGGGCGGTATACAGTCGAGGGACGGTGGTGGGGGAACGGTGGTGGGGGGGCATCGTTTCTTTATGGTGCACTCCGCGGCTGCGAACCGGTTGTTGGAGGACTTAAACGCCGGTAATTTACTAGCTTATGGCTGAGAGGCCTGTTGGAAGTTGGCTCGCGAATTGCTTCATTCTCGTCTATTCAGGATTTTTTTCACTCGTCGCTTACCGCCGCGAATTCAATCCGATACGGTGTCGCGTAATTTTTTAATCAACGGCCGCGAATATACGAAGCGTATCATCGGCTGTCGTCGCATTATTTGTCGGCTGTTTGTTTCATCGAATCCGTGAAATTTTATTCAGCGATGCAACTGATTGGCGGATTCGTCGATGTTTCGATGAATCGCGGTGTATAAAACAATGTAGCCTTTATTATCAAATTTGTTGAGTAGCTTGACAGTGATAGAACTGTCAAAGAATTTCCGCAATTTATTTTACAATACAGAGGCACTGAACGGTAAAATTTCATGTCAGGGTTATAGTTTATTATCGTAACATGTGTCAATTTGTGTTACCTTTTTGTAGAAATAATTGTCGGATGTTAAATAGAAAATGTCAGAGTAAAAAATGTCATCTGTCAGAGTAAATTATTTTTTAATGGGTTTCACGTCCAGTGAAATGCAATTTGAAGACTGTGGATGTTTATACATTTCCTAGAAATGTTAAAAATATCTCCGGTTAATTTTTATAGTTTCACTCGCGCGCCCAGCGATTGCTGGCGCACGTGTCTCCGTTCTGCTCCGCGATATTCGTCCTGAGCTTGCGAGTAAAAGTCTCACGTATCTCGCGTAAAAACACCATACTCGTCTTGATTACTATCGTAGTATTGCCGGACTCCCGGGCGCCTGTAAGCAACTGTCATAGCAGATGCGACTCGGAGGGGCGTTTCTGTTCCGTTCTATTTTATCTGCTGAACGAAAAGTGTACGATACTTCCGGTCTTCGGAGGTGCCGCGCCGCGTCATGCGAGAAAAATATTTCTGAAACAGTAACTTTAGTTGATAGTAAAGTTAGGTAACGGTCAATTTAGTTAGTGGTAAGTTTAGTTAATAGTGAATTTTGGTAATAGTAAATTTAGGCGATAGTAAAGTTAGTTGATAGTAAATTTAGGTAATAGTAAAGATAGTTAATAGTAAATTT